>NW_010972617.1:773572-820574 GCF_000737465.1 Haliaeetus leucocephalus
TGTAGGGGGATAGAAGGGGCCTGGGAAAAAAAAAAAAAAAAAAAAACCCCCCCCCCCCCCCCCCCAAAAGACACCCCTCCCACCCCCAAACTGTATTTTATTTGCACTCCAGAAATGTAAACCCAGGCTCAGCCATGTTATTCTAGCTTGAATGCAGCTTTGTGCCGATGGCTCTGTTTTCCATACTGGATTTGGCAAGCTAGCTTTTCAGAATTCTCTCTTCTTCAGAACTGTTCATCAGCAAGTAGAATTTAGCAATTTACTTGGGACGTTGAAACCTGGGTAGGGTTTTGAGTCCCTCTTATGCATGCAAAATCATGTATGTATGAGAGAAACAGCTAGGAGATGAGGGAAGAAAGGTGTGACCTGCAATAACATTTCATATACACTGTATAACGTAATCTAATTTGCAAATAACCTGATTTTGTATTGAGAGTGTAAATTAGCTAGCTACAGTCTTCATGGTGAGGTTGGCTTACAAGGCATGAAAGCACAAGAGACCAGGGATGTGTATTGTCTCAGGGACTCAAAGTCATCTTATAAATCTTCCTTTTCCACAGAACTCAATCAAGATGTTTTTCAATATGGTGTCAGGGTGATACTCTTGTAGAAGCCTGGATGCGTCTGAAGAGCGTGCATGGGTCGGGCTTTAATGGAATTGAACCTAGCATCAGAGATGAACGGAATTCAGGATGTGCAGTTCATGGAAACTTTGAAACATTCCTGCAAAGGGGAGATTCTGAATTAGGGGTCAGCCCTGTGAGCCAATTGATTTGGGAATGCCATAGCTGCATCCCATTGTGACTCGAGCTCCATGATGTTGCTGGTTGCTCCTGGGCATAGGGTGTGAGGCTCCCTCAGGAAGTACTTAAAGCCGGGAAGTACGCAATTACTTAGCCAGTCTTTCTGTATTGCCATTTCTTAAAATGCAAAAATGGGATCTCCGTCAGGTTCCCTATGTAACATGAGATGAAGATCTGTGAGTTGGTGTTCTGAAGAAGATCAGATGATGCTAGATCATACCGGAAAATTATGCCTTGGTCTACGTGAGTTCAGGATATTAAAATGGACTGATACATTACTAATGGTATCACCTCCCAAAGAATGTTTATAAGTTTTAACCAGTGTGTAATAACTAGTTACTTATTCTCAGTAAGTTAGGTGCATGTCATAAGTTTGGTTTAAGAAACCAATTTTTTGTTTTGTTTTTGCTGGAAAAAAAACCACCGGGCTGCTGCATGGAGCCTGGTGCTTTATTTCTTTGCTTCTTTAGGAAGTGAAGACAACTTCTTTTCGATCTTGAAATCTCAAGAGTACGTCCAGATTCCTTTCGCTATGTGTAGGGATGTTCTTCATATTATTTGTGTAGACTGGAAGTTCATTAGCTGGAAGTGAGACATCACTCTGGTTGAAGCTATTAATATTCTCTGCTCTACTATATTCAGTGATTCTGTATACTACAGTAACTCAGCCTAGCCTCTTCCTTATTTGAATGTACTCTAGATACTGTCTTCGAGTCTTGGCCGAGTTTCCTTGTTGTCATACAAGATGCATTTTTGTATTTATTTTGTTTACATTTTTATCTGGAAAAACCCTGGCACGCATGGAACTTCCATTCATGTCATCACACTGAAACCTAACCCTTCATGCAATAGTACCACAGTGTTGTTGAGAGATGGTTTTGCTTCTGAAGGCGGAGTGTAGGGGAGAGGCAGAGATATGTATAGAAGAAGGAAAAAAAGTATGTGGAGACAAATATAGGATGAAACTGAAACCACATGGTATTAGAGGGCGAGAAATACAACAGCGGGTCATTGACAAGAAAGCAGTGGTTTAGACATGCAGGTAATTGAAGACAGACAAAAGGATGGTTCTAAGCACAGTTCTATTAGGTTAAATAGACCAGGCATATTTCTGATAGGTCCAATGTGGTGTTACAGGATTCTTACCACATAACTCATAACTCAGGATAGGCCTTCTTTAGCTTACCCACAGGATTTAGCTTGTAACCTGAGCAAAAGCCGGAACATAAAGATTATGGCCTAAAATAGCACAAAACCTAATTTTGTTGCTTGACCAAAGTTATACTTAAGTTATGTTTTAAACTGCAGACACAGTGGAAAGTACAGGTAGTGGAAAAACAGAGTAACAAATGAGGAAATCTCAAGTAATGGTATTTTTATTTCACCTCTCTATGTATGTGCTTGAAACAAAATCTGATACTAGGTAAAAAACAGAAGATCATATGACTGAATAATAAACTAAGTTATGCTTAAGTAGTATTAGGCTACTTAGGCAAACCATTTGTGAATGGTTGATTAAAAATGTGACTCATGGATTCCAGTGCTTTATTAATAATATAAAAAGGCTAACTAGGAGAGAAATCAGGGTCTTTATAGACAGTGTTCTCTGAAGCCTGATTTTTGCCACCTCAAAGGTACTTGCTGAAGTTGATATTTTTAGTTGCTGTTCATTAGGGAAGCAGATAATAAACCAAATGCTTGCTTTACAAGTCCTATAGATTGATGTGCACTCTTAAAAAATATTGTACACTGGCTCTTCAGAACCAGAACTCATCATTTGGAGAGTTTATTAAAATGTGAACCATAGATCAGCAAGCTCAGTCTGTAGGGGTCCTTCCACATTCATGTGGTAAAGGTTAGGAAAGGGTGAAACTCAAGCTTTCCAAACCCTTAACTCTCATTCCTTCTGTAGACTCAAAGTCCGCCAGAAAAATCTTTTATCTCCTTTACTTCTGAAAGAAGATTTTATGGGGTTTGTTTTTTTTAATCATGTGGGATGCTGGCTAAAGTTAGAATAGAAAAATTTAGATAATTGGAATAGATAAATTTAGATTAGTGGAATGAATAAATCTTAAAGTACTAAGTACCATATTTTTAAGTCCCTACATCTGTGAACCTCCCTGCTAGTGTTTGACTGATGGTATAAGAAAGTTGGCGAATTTTTTTTTTTTTTTTAAACTATCCCAGTGGAAGAAATTCTTCTTGATCCCTATAGCAGGCGTTTGGTTTAGTTTAAGTGGTGTTAAGAAGTTGTGATGCTTTTGATGGGTGGGGGGAAGGCAAGCAAACAGATCCCCCTGCACACCTTCTTACAGGTATGTGTGTATGTATATATATATATAGTCAGAGGCTACATGTACATTAGAGAATCTGGAAGTGGTTTTCAAGTTCGTACATCCATTTCTATTTCTTGGGCAAGTCCCTTCTTGCTGATGCACTACCACAGCGATATATGAGAGAGAAAACCACGGACAAGAAATCTAAATTGAAGTTGTGGTGCTCTGTAAAAGATGCCCCCCCATAAACTGTTGAGGTGCAGGACTGTGTGCTCTACCCTGGGAAGTAACTGTAAACACAGACCTCTGCCAGGCGAGAGGCTCAGAAATGCTTAAGTTGAGGTGGCACAGTGAGCAGCTCCTCTCTTGCTGGAGCTAGCTAGCTGGTGGGAGTGATGAGCTTCACCCACCTGCTTGCTTAGACTACTACAGCAAGCCCAGATCCCCTGCTTACTGGACTGGCATGTAGGTAAGTATAGGCTTGTGACAGAAACCATGAATAAAGGAGTAATAGCAATACAAAATACTAACCTTATTGCCTGAACGAAATACCACATTTATAATGTTGATAATTTAGTCAGTTACGAGAGAAGTTCCCTATCTCTCTTCATCACTGCCCTGACTGTCCTGGTATTCGGCATGCAAGTATTAGTGGATGTTCTGTGAAACCTGGTTGGGACCCCTTCCTGTGGTAGTTCCAGAGACTCTGAGGTGCTGAATATGTAAGGATTTAAGATAAATTTTCTAAGATGTTGGACATGAAAGTATCTGACATATTTAGTTTTCTGTTTTCCTATCTCCTCTTGCTTTGCTCTTCTATTAAAATTGATCTACTTTCAAAAGGTCATAAGCATTCACTTTTCAAGGAATTATGTCAATCATACAGTATGCAGTGAGCTGTTTGCCACAGACTGTGGAATACATTTGAATACGAAATTCTGGGTATTTTGTGTGTTTTATGTGCTACATCATAGGCTTCCGCAGGCAACACTGGCAACTGTTAAAGGTTATAAACCTTCTTGAACTTGTTCTTGGTCTGGAAACACTGGATATTATTACAGTCTTAACAAAAGTTTTCAGTGTAGATCAGAGTGGATCAGGAAATAAGAAAATTCTATTTTCTGTAGTAATTAACTTTTTTTCTTCCTGGCTGATCCAGAAGAGAAATAGTACCAAGAAAATTTGATTAATATATATTTGATACAGTATGGATAGTACCAAAATTAACATTTTAAGAGACCTCTTGTAGTGTTATTTACTGGATAAGTTTACAGCCAGAAAGCTTGTGTGTTTTGGGAAACTGTATAGTAATTGAGCAGTATAATTTTGGAATTTATTTTCTATTTTAATATTTACTTTGAGTAAGATAAAAACATGGTGTGGGCCGCACTGGATCAGACTAAAGGTCTGTCTACCTCCAATGCTGGCTGTAAGCAGAAGCCTAAAGAGGACCAGTGTAAACATGTACGGTAGTACATTAATACTCTTCCAGGCTCCAGCTATTATTTTGGGACAGGGCTCTTCCTTTGCCAGTTGCAGTGTTGGTGTATTTAATAACCTAAAATACACATGTAATCCATTAGCATATATGGTCTCTCTTCGAGTCCCTGTAAATTTCTGTCATCCTTTAGCAAGAAATGCAAGGAAGTCTAATATGTCTTGAATGAAAAAAAAACAAACCACAAAAAAAAATAGAAAAAACCCCAAACCCCACAACCAACCCGAAGAATCCCCCTTTTGCTCATTTTGAATCTGACTTCTTTTGTTCCTTTTCCCATTTCTTGTATCAGAAGAGACAGTGCACAATGAATTATTGTTTACCATTTCCATGCCACTTAGGATTTTTATTGTTGTTTACTGTGTTCACCCCAAGACTGTCTCTCTTTCAGCTAGAAGAGCCTTAGCTTAATTGTTTCCTGTACAGAAGCTGCTCCATACCAGTGGTTGTCCATATTAACAGATTTAAAGTATCCAGCAAAAGTTGTTTAAGGGAAATAAATAAATGCATTGTGCTTTTGCTTGCAAGTAGTGGTGACCTTCTCGGTTTTTACTGGTCAAGGTGTTCCAGTGGCCTGACCCAAATATTTGCCTGCAGGTGTTACAGGACAGTCACGTTTACTAAATTGCTATCTAGAAAAGAAGATCCACCATGATGGTAGTGGCTTTTCTTTCCCATGTACCAAGCATGATATATGGGATCATGCCTAATACCATTCTCATGAAAACATTTATTCTGTTTGTGCTGCTTTGCTTTTAACTGTTTGCAGCCATGGTTCAGTGTTATGATGTGAAATACATTGCTGTAGTGTGGATTACATGTCGGTGGTGTACTGGGCTTTTATGTTAAGCAGTTATGTAGTGCCAGAGACTTTCCTTATGCTCTTACTTGAGATGCAATTCCTAGGGAGATTACTGTCTAAGGAAATGTGAAGAACTTGGACCTGTATGACTGCGAGATGGTTTGGTCTTCCCAAATACTAGTCATTCTGTGCGGATTCCTTAGGATGAGTGGAGTAGAATGGGATAGATCTGAAAGAACAGAGTGCCTCAGTCTAAGTAAAAGTTAAATTATTGGTAGGTAAAACGCTGTGGAATTTTGCGTCTCAATTTGAAAGATATATAGGCACATTAAATGCAGAGGTCCAAGTCTAGCAAATGCCAAACCTTTCTTTGCTAATCAGTAGTTTGAGAACTTCTGTTTCACAGAGAATTTAAATGTGTTGTCAAGATTATTTTGACTTTCTCTTTAAAAGTCATTTCTCCATGCCTGTCTGCTTCTGTGATATGCCTATTATTTTCCCTTTTCTGGGGTGAACAAGTAACACTTAGTGAATTATAGTTTCATTCTGGTTTCCCTTCAAAGAATAAATGAACTGCTGCAGGTGGACCTGGCTAAATGTCAGTGATCTGCTGTGCTAGTTGCAAGGGGGTTTAAGTATTCAATTACTAATCTTTACAGGCTCTAAAATCCTAATTAATTACTTGTAATCTCAGAATCATAAAGTTTTCGAAATTCCAAAAACTCAGAAAATTATTTCTGGTGTGAATGGCAGATTATTCATGAGAAGAAGACGAGAAGTAAGTTATTCTGGGTGACTTCCAGTTATAGTTTAATTGTTGGAATTTTTTTCAATTGTAAACATATGAAAGGTTAATTTTTAGAGAGCTTGAGAGTTCCTTGTTAATTTTGTGCTTTGTGTGCAAAAAGAAACTTCCCCAGAAACTTTGAAGCTAATGTTACATATGGTAATTCTGTGAAAAACTGTTGCCACTCAGTTCAATCATTTGCAGTGTTGCTTTGAAGTGATTGATTGGGCCACATTAGTCCCCAGTAGAACACTTACTGAGGCCATTAAATGAGGAATACGGCCCCTAGTTCTTCTGTAGGTTTGCTAAAGAACTGTGCCAAACGGGGGATTGTGCTACCAATATGGTTTAAAAAGCATCTGAGCCAGAGTATGGAAAATAAAAATTCTTACAGTTGCAAACTGACTGTGGATGTTGTTGTGTACCGGTCTACTGGATGTAGATTTGAAAAGAATTCACTGTATTCCCTGTTCCTTATTAGTTCTCTTAAACTTTCTAAATCCTTTCTTATCCCTTTGATCTGAAATAGAATAAATCTGATCTAAGTGAAAGCTATTTGTCCGTAGAATTAAAAAAAATAAATTTTCTTTTTGTGGAAAGGGCTGAGGCTTTAGGTATGAAAGCTTTTGGTTTTTTGTATGGTCCAGATTTTGTGTTTTTTGAACTTGCAATGACTTAACTTTTTTCCTTTTTCTTTTCCCTTCTGTTTTCTTCTCTTGTAGAACCTTTAGGCTGTTTGGGCTTATTCCAGTGTACTTTTGCAGGTTGTGGATGTGTGTACAGTTAAGAAGACGATAAAGTGGAAGGGAGAAAAGATGGATGTATATCAATTGTAGTAAATCAGTGGTCTAGGGTGCCTTCTAATTTAAACTGCAAACATGATCCTAGAACTGGAAATCTATCTACAGCTGTTAATAAAGGAAATATTTGTAAGTGCTGTTTTTCCATAGTTGGTCCTAGGTATGAGATCCAGTGCGGCATACCCTTAAATATGCTGTACTGCTGCACTGAATGTAGCTGAAGTACTTGTCAGTTGGTCTTTGACTATCTGGCCATACTCCACCCCAATATGCTATTCAGTTGTTTGTGAATGGGTCCAGTGTTTGTACCTGCAGAAATCTGCTTCTTTGGCTTTTGCAAGTATTCATGATTTTTTTGCATGCAACAGGGCTTCCTGACATCTGCTTCAAATCAAATTTTTTCTTATAATATTCATGCCCTCTTGTCCTGTCGTGTGTATTAAACTGAAAATAATTCTTGAATAGACATCCATATCATGTAGGATTTTGTGTACTTTTTATAAATGCCATCTGGATTTGATACTGCTGTAGAGAGGCAGGATGCTTTGTTTCTTGACAAGGTTTTGTATCAGAAACACTGTCAGGAAGGAGTCTGTGGGCCTTTCTTCCTTTCAAACCTGAGATAGCGCTGTCTCTGTCTACAACTTTACTTCATAGGCTTTTTAAAAGTCCAAAATCCACACCACAAAAGGCTTGAATAGTATAACTAGCTCAGGAAGGGGTTTCAATAATGTTGCTGCAGACTCTCATTTATAGAGTCTGCAGAGCTGTAGCAGGCGGTTTGCCAGAGCAACAAATTAACATTATTTAACATTTCTGAAACTTTTAATTAAGCTTGTTTTAAGCTTGCAGGCAAACTGGAGCATATATTCCCATCCCCTGTTTAAGAATGTTCTTGGCTTCTAGATGAGTTTTCCTAAGTGGTCCCAGCTCTAATAATGTCATCCTAACGAGCTGTGCAAAACACGGTGTGTTTTGTTCTCGAGGCTTCATGCGCAGCAATTTTACTTTCAATCCACATGGGTCTGCACCCCATGATTTTTATTTTGAGTTTCAGGTTCAGTGGGGAAAGAAAAAAAAGAAAAAGCAGTGTTTCACAGGGGTTTATGTTGCTTCCATAAACTGGCCCATATTCTCTCTAAAGATGTGTGAATCTTAGCTAACCTTTTATGAAAAGTTTTGTATTTGTAAAGAAATTCAAAAGGGGCACATTGCGTAGTTTATGACTTCATTGTGAACATTTTTTACAGCTGTAATCCTTCCTTCTGAATGTTACATTATGGCTGTTGCTCTTGCTATATGGCTAAGGTAACAAAATGGTTCCTCTTATAAAGCCCTATTTGCAGATGGCTTGTGAAACATTCAGCTTTGCAGATGAATTGTTCTATATCTTGGATTGTGGCCGAATATACCTTTTTTTTTTGAAGGCTTGAGCAAAATCAGTTCAATCAGTTGTACGACTGTGAGGAAAATGCAAGTCCAATGTTTAGAGAAACTAAGGTTGGAAAGCTAGTTTTATAGGGAAATATTTTACGTTCTAAAAAGAAGTGCCTGAGTATGTTCTAGAGGGGGTTATTTCTGCTTAAATTATAAGCCAAATCCAGGCAAACCTGGAAAATGCACCTGTGGAGAGAGGGTGACCGAATGGCTCCAAGTCTTTCTGGATGTCTTCCTAATCTTTAATAAAGCCATGACTTGATGAAGGAGATTCTCCTCATGTTACATCCTTCAGCAAAGTAATCCATTACTTAAGAAAGGTGCAGGGAGCAACGAACATAGGGTGTTTTTTTTTTTTTCTTGGTCAGAACATGAAGGATTGTCAAAGCAGAAGCTTTTCAAATATTTTTGAGTCCAAGTATAGTCCAATTGGACATGTTTCAATCAAAGGAAGAATTGCATATGGAGGAAAACAGATGAGATCCCTCCCCCTCCTGCCTCATTCTGGGCATGGATTTATAGTGTATAGAAGACCCAATTCCAATTCTTTTACTAAATAATATGTCATTGTTGTTACAAGTAGAGTAGCTCCAACAGAAGTAACTGAAATTTGGTTTCAGCATAGTGAATTCCTAGAAGGTGACCAGCTTGCTTGTGGAAGAGCAGTGGTGGTCTGCATCAGAAGCCTTTCTGAGGGGTGGCTTGAGGAACAGGCCGCTTATGAATGTGCTTGGAAAGACTGGAAAGCTTTGTTCATTCTATGTAATGAGGAAACACAGATCTTCCTGAAATCTGGTTTCCTGTGTGGTACATCTCTTTTCACATAGCTGTAGCTCTGGTCCTGCTTCCTTCGTTGGATAATCCTTGATGATTCTCTGCCATCCACAGCTTGGACCCTGGCACCCTGAATGGTAGCATGTACAGTTAATTCATAAGGAAACTGTTTTTGCTGAGAATGTGAGGTATATAGTCTGAACCCACTGGGTGACAAGAACTCTCCTGTACTTCAGTATTATCCATAAAGAATATAAATATTCTGCTAGGAGCTATATGTTATTGAGAGAGATTTCATATCCCTGAAGGTTGACATGACTTTAAGTGTCTCTGTTTTTTTTTTTTTTTACAGCTTTTTTCTTTTATCTGTGCCTATTACAGATGTAGCAGTGTCTGCATCACATGGAGATGATGTACTCCATAGCATATGTATTCAAGGGGCAAATCACTATGAATACCACTGAATTAATAGGATCAAACATGTCCATGGAGTAACTCCTGATTTCTAGTGAATTGTGCTAAAGTTTGCTTTCTTTTTTCCCACTGGTGTTTGTCCTGCCAACTGAGAGAATTTCTACACAAGTCTGATGCTCCCCAAGTAGTTTGTCTTCTCTGTTTTTCTAGAGACACCTGAAGAAAGGGTATACATAAAACTGACTTCTAGGCAGTTGTGGCAAAAGCAGGTTGCTACCTATCAATATGTAACTTCGGATTGTGGGGACTGGGCCTTGTTCACTTTGTACCTTGAAACCGTGTTGGTGATGGTGAGCTTATTTTGTGTCTCCAGACTATGCTTTCATTTGTGGTTTTTGTGGTTCTTTGGATGATATAATTCAAGAACTAAGAATATATCCGTTAGTTTGTTGAATAGCTTAGCAGCAGTTCTTGTTTCAGAAGATAATAAACCCCCCCTGGATATCATAAAAAGTACATGGGAAGTATTTTAGTACTCTTCTGCCCAGAAAAATTCAGTTAGATGTCATACTTAAACTTTTAAATTCTAATTAGTAATTTATGGCCCAATAATAGGACTCTAAGGTAGCAAAACATGCAACTGGAAAAAAGTGTTTTCGTAAGAAGGACGGTATTTTGATGATTTTTTGTGTAGTTTTTAGAAGTGTTTCTATTATTGTTAAAAACACAAGAAGGACATTAAGGTTTTGCTGTCCCAATTCGTGTGGAAGTTGGTATGTTAAGTTGCTGGTGAAGTTTGTAGTGTTTTCTGCTGGCTGTGTTGATGCCAGTCTGATCAATGTTTTGGATGCTGTGTATGGTTGCAATAGCGTAGCTTCAGGTTGGCTGATTTGCACGCATATGAACATTGCTGTCTGTCAGTAAAGTGTAATAAATGTATACTCTTCATACAAATGGGCTTTTCAATCTGTAATTAGTAAAATGAGAAATGTGCAAGAATGCAATGTACTTGGTTTTTTTAAACAACTCTTCAATACTTTACGATGAGCTGAAACTTTTTCAGGAAATTTTGCAGGAATGCCTCATATGAAGAGATGAGGAAGCAGCCTCCTGTTCTTGTGCTGTAAAATTCTGAGCCGTTAATATTTACAGCATTCTGGTAACTAGCAATAGAAGGTTTTCGGTATTAATTTGGTTTTACTGGAGCAGTTATTGTTGATGTTGTGGTGATGGTAGAATGTATTATATGCATCTCCATTTAATGGATGGGATAAATGGCTTCAGCTTGGCCCCCAAATATAAACCATCCTAATTTGAGAGCAGCCCTGTAAAAGAGGAATGTGCACCTCATTTTAGGTCAAAGCATTTGTAAGGAATGTGTCCAAGACACCTGCAGAAAATTAAAGCCTTTACTCCCCTTGTACACAAAAATTTCAAGAGGTAATTACCCCCAGTGTGAAACATAATACGGCTCCCATTAGATGGAACACATGGAGTGAAAATTGAATAGATGTCATGTCGGGAGTGCTTCTGAGAATTAATAGGGCTGTCGAAAGCAGTAATAGGAGTGTTTTCTTTGCTGTAGTGTGCAACTGTCCCTCTCCTTATCTTTTGCAGTTTATGATGAGGCTGTTGTCATTCAGCTCAGCAGACAGACAGAGGCTTCTTCCATGTCACTGTCTCCTGCCAGCTGCTTTGTTTCTGCGGAGCTGGCTGTTGCCTTTAAAGGCTCCCACTTTTGTCCTCGGCCTGGCCGACTCCTTTACGCTTGGTTCCCGGTCGCTGTGCCAAGGGCTGGCGCGGAAGTCCCTACTTTTCTGTGAGCTGCAAGGATGAGAGTGACAAAGTGGGGGCTGCTGGGTTCAGCATCGCACTTTGTTAAGCCGCTCTTTTATCCTTCAGGGAACTTCCTCTGTGGAGATGGAGCTGAAAGTTAAGCTTTCATGCTTTGTTCTGGCGGCCGAGCCACAAATATCCAGTTTCCTCTCTTATTGTTTGACGTTTTGTTTATGTCTCTCTGTAACAGAAATAGAGCAAACAGTCTTTGTGTTCAGGTTTTCGGCTCCCTCTAACTACTGAATGATGATAAGGTTCTGGTTCGGAGCTTGTACTGGTATTTTCTCTGTTCCTGCTAGTTTTGAAGAGCTCTGCCAAGTGGTTAAATTGTGTGCCTGCATATCTGTAGTACCTGATTACTACTGACTTTGTAGCTATTCAGTTCCATCTGATGGCTGTCAGGTAAACAAGGTGTGAGAAGTGCTGGCAGCCTTTGGTGCTTACAGAGCCTTCGCTTGTACTCGGAGAGGCAGATGGTACCTTGGCTAAAGTCGCACTGTAACGGGGTGCCTTGCGGTGCAACAGTCTGGGCCATGTTGGCTCTACTCCAGAGCGGTTCATTGTAATTGCTTAGACTTCTGCTTGGTTTGAACATGAAAACCTCTTTAAATGTGAACTGAAATCTGTAGCCTGCAATAGTGACCATAAGTTTGACTGAAACACTTTGGGTTGCAGCGAGCTTGTTAGAAGGGCTTATCCATTAATTCATGGACATTTTCAGCAGCTCTATTGTAGAGTTAATCGTCAGTTTGCAGCCTTGCCAAGTGCATTTTGAATTGGCCCCAAGCCTCCCAGGAGGGAGACTACAATTTCAGATGTCACAAAAATACCTCAGGTTCTGTCCCTCATGCTGAGTGATAAGCTTCTACGGTTTAATATGTAGTGGCATATGTTGATTGTGTTTGAGGATGGGTGAAATTATGGATCCATCCAAGCCTTTGACTACCTAAGTAGGAGTATGGCAATCCCATGATGTTTGCTTCTCTTTGGTTTTTCCCTTCTTTCCTCTCTTTCTTCCCTGCAACATATATAATGATTTGTTTCAAGGGATGGTGAGGAGATGGGAGTCCTCATGTACACAGTGCTCTTTTCTTTTTTGGGCCAGTCTTATGGCAAGCTGTGTTCTATTCTTCTGGCAGCATTAAATGTTGGAGTAGTCAAAATGTCTGCTTCTGCCAGTTCAGAAATAAGTCAATAAAATACCTGCAATGCTTTGCTCTGTCTCAAAATGAATTCCTTGTTCCACTGCTAGCAGTGACTCTGGATAACTTCCATTGTAGAGTTGCGTTTATTGATTTCTAGATAAAACCTAGTTCATTTGTGAGCAAAAACTTGATTTTGCCAAATCAGCCTTGCAAGCTAAGCATGGAATTGGGAAGCTAGATGTTGGCTTTTCTTGTGTGTTGTTCTTGCTGGTAACCCCCATTTTATGCCTATTGTAAAAGTATATATAGAGTGTATTTTGGCATGTATGACAGCTTTAGTACAAATCAATTTCCAGCTAGAACAAATAGGTTTTTAATGTGTAAATTCAAAAAATGAAAACATTGCACAGTTACGTTTCACTCTGTAGTTCTTCCCTCAAAGCTTCTGAGCTATTTTGATTCATATCTTGTTTTTTCTTATGGACTGGTTCCATGTGAAATTAGAGGCTCGGACACTTAATACACTTGTAATTCAGCATTTCCTTTTAAATAGTGGTTTAAAGATCAAAAGAGCTGTGAGCCTGTGTTGTCTATATT
Organism: Haliaeetus leucocephalus; assembly: GCF_000737465.1. Taxonomy (NCBI): domain Eukaryota; kingdom Metazoa; phylum Chordata; class Aves; order Accipitriformes; family Accipitridae; genus Haliaeetus; species Haliaeetus leucocephalus. Next base: position 786,742 of record NW_010972617.1, read on the forward strand.
TTCCAGAATGGGAAACTTTCCTTACACTGCTTTAATTGTCAACTTTCCTGTCTTTTTCTTGCCTTACTTCATTTCAATGTAACCATGCTCATATTTCATTTAGATGGTCAAGTTGCTTGTGTAGTTGCCTATGTTTTTGCCAAGCACTTTCGGTGCTGTAAATGTGATATATATCAATTAGAATCAATCTGGACTCTGAAATTTTAGTACAGATTTGGACTTGAATGTTCCCTGGGTTCCAGGAGGTTTTGGGAAGGATAAAAAGTCATGCAGTTTTGGACTTCTGGTTGCTTTTCTATTTGACTGTTTGTTTTTTTTTTTTTTCTTCTCCCCTTGTTAATCACTTCTTGTCTGAAAGTGGCCAAATAGCAATTCAGCTGCTCTTCTGGTCTGTATTCTGATCCTAAAGTAGATTATTAGTGGTGTTTTTTCGCTTCCTATACTTTATTCTATGGGCTTAAGAAGATTATGATTAAAGTTTTGGCATGGCAGTTACTTGCAATTGTGAGGATACTCTAGGTTTTTAAGTCTCCTGAACTGACATTTGCTGAAAAGTTAGTTTAAAATAAAGAAAACGGTGTTTGGACTGCGTTGCATGCTCTTGCTGTTGTAGCCATTTGTAAATATATTCTTGTAATTGAAAGGCTGTCATCTAGGAACATTCAGAGCTCCCTGTACTATGGCTGGGTTTTTAAATTAAAATAAAGACCTGAGTTCACAGAACATTTTAAAAGTGTGGAAGTTTTCCTGTGCAGCAACTGTAATTATTTTCTTCACATTACATGGTGTGACTCTATTTTTAACTTGTAACAATGGTAATACTCTGATTCGTACCTGAAGTAGCAAGGTAGAATGAAAACTATCTGGGGCTGGTTCCTGTGACTCTACTGGCCTTCAGCAGCCCAGCAGCATCTTGCTCTCATGGACCACTGAGATATCAAGGCCCTTTGCTGCTCATGTTATCGTTTATAGATCTGGTAATCAGTAGTCAAGAGAGTTTGTTGAAGGTAGTTGAATTAGATTACTCCTATCCCAGATACTCCAGAAAAACAAAACCACTTCTCCCTTTCAGTTGCGGTTTTGGGGAAATGTCCTCTCTGTATTTGAATCAACACATGCTGCGTTACAGAATGGTGCAGATGGTATTGCAGTGTCTGCAAGTCCCTTTTCGGAAGCAGCCTTCTAATAGCTTCCCGTGAGCATCCAATTCACAACAAAACATGAGGCTCATGTGATTAATGTGGATATGGATAGGGCATTGCTGGAGGTGGCTGCCCTCCCTGCAATAACTCCAGAACTTTCCTTCACCTGTAATTACTTTTGCTTCAAACTTTTTAAAAAGATGATGGTGTAGTATCCAGCAGAACAAGACACTTAGCTGGCTTTTAGAAAGACAGTCATACAAATAATAATGAACCATAAAACATAACAACCTTGACAAGAAATAAATGCTGGCTAGGACAGCTTTTCCTCTCTGGATCATAGACAGGTGCTGTCCTAATGGAAACTCCAAAAGTGAGGGGAGACTGAAGAATCATTTCAGAATCTGATGTAAGAACCAAATGGCTACAGTTCAGTGTTACTTCAGGAGTTGGAAAGTTAAAACTAATCCCAATAGCCGAATTAGTGGGCAAACAAAATGTTGGTCAAAGGTGCATAATAAAATTAATGTTGTTACATAGTCCTGCTATTTTCCATGTCTACTTGCAAGTATTTTGTGGATATGATTTGTTTTTCTGCATACAGACATGTACGTGTCCTTCAGTTTTTCAGTATGGTACCTTTCCAACAGAGGAGCAAAAAGCAGTTTTGATAAATAGAGTTTTCAGGGATATGGTGTGTAAACCATTTGAGTGTAAGATGTCTTAATTACTTTCACAGGATCTATGAAAACCAAAGTATTTTGGCCAAGGAGTGATTTGCATTTCACGACTGAGCACTTTCTGAGTCTGTCCTAGTCATTTGTCCTAGTACCGAGAAAGCGTGATTTCAAATAATATGAAAATTTCAAAGCCAATTTTAGAATATACAGAAAGAGCTAAAGATGATGCTTTCTAAGTTGTGCTTTATTTGTGATACACTAGTCTTTTGGTACTTGCAATCTTGCTATTCTTTTTGTGGTTGTTCTGAACAACTTTCAGAATAATGCACAAGGTTTCTGTGTATAGATATGTGTATATAGGTATGGTGTCTATACACGTACATATGTGTCATCAGTCGGAAAACAGAGATGTCTCCCAGTAAAACCCATTAACTTTTCATACTCTATTCCATCTCTTGTTACTGTTTGGTTTGAACGGCTGTGTTGTTTTTACCCAAGTGGTGCGCTGGTTGCTCTCATGATACGTTTTTTAAAATAAAGGGGTAGGGAGGGACCTTCCAGACATCTGTTCTAAATCAAAGTTGCTTTAATTTCCGTGTATGCCATCTTCTATCCATCATCTATGCTAATCCTTAAATAGTCAACATGTGTAGGATTTCATATGCTGTCTCACAGGCACATCTTTAGTTTGTATTTTCAACTAGTTCATAAACATGTTTGCTTTAACATATTTTTAGCTTGCTCTTCTTGGATTTTAAAACTAGAATCAAGAGCATAGTGTCCTTCAAGTGTCACTTCAGTGTGTTCAGCATCTTTTAATAAAATACAAGTTAAACAAGCCCAGCTGGCAGTTCACAGGATATGTTTGGACATTCTTTCTACTTAGATTAACAGGACTAAATCTTAGATGCATTTGTAATTATGTAAATCCACATGAACTCGAAGCTGTCATTCAAATGGTTTCAGAAGAAAAGCGACTGCATCTCAAAATACCAGTGTCATTGTCTAGTCTTGATGTTCCTTAAAATTTTCTCCCCTTCCATAGCCATGCTGAATAGATGATAGCAGCTGGGGAGGTAAAAGGTTAGATAGTATTCTGCACTAAGCTATGCATTAAACATTGTCTTTTTTAGATCTGTTCTGAACTGATTGGTCACCTAATTCTCTTTAAAGGATGGTTTTCTACTTCAAAATGGCAAAAAGATCTGAGTTGTGATTCTGTGTTCTTCTGTAGGAAAAAAGTACTTTTTGAAATAAATAGCTTGGCTTTTTTTATCTTACTGGAGAGAGAGAGAGAGGTTCTAAGGTCTGGGACACACATGATAATGCCTAGGCATACAATAAAGCCAAAATTGGAACACAGTGCTCTATTTGCCCAGGAGAGGATGAATTTGGCCACACACAGCCCATAAGATGTAGGTGCAACTCCTTTAGGTGAGTTCCAGAAGTGATCTGAATATTGGCATTTGTTTGGTCTGAATGGAAAGGTCATGTCCATTGCATTAATTTGTCCAGAGGTACTACTATGTGCCAAGGTCAGGGGGGAGAGTGTGTGTGGGGTGGAAGACGGCACGTGTCATATGTGGAAATCCCAATGTAGATCAAAAATTATGACCAGCCATGTTTTTGTTACCCCAAAGCAAACACTTTTTAACAGCCTTTGGAATATTATAACTAATGTAAAATAAGAGGCTTTGTCATTTTTTTTTTTGCCCTCTGTAGCATTAGTCTGTCACCACTGAAATGGTCACGTACAATATATAAAAACACTCCTGTGGGGCTCATTTAGGGTGAATCAAGAGAAAGGTGAATGTTCTGTAGGAATTCAGAATGAAGGGCTTTGGTCAGTAAGCATTACATTCCCCCAGAGACTGCTAAACTGGTCTCAAAAAGCTGTTTTCTTAACTACTAAAATTCAAAGATAAAATTTTTGCTTGTATCACTGCTCATAAATGTGAGTAACTTAAATGTTTGGAGTAGCTAATCTGAAAGGTGACAGTGTGAGCTGCAGTGTACCCCAGAGTTTACTCCGGGAGCAGGGCAGAGACTTGCTAGCCCAGCAGGCTTAGCTCGTAGAGGTTTATAGAAATGCAAATTACATGCCAAATAACAAAGTGAAAACAAAAGAAGTGCTAAGCTACTGAAGTGGCTCAGCATGCTAATGACAGACTTCATTAGAGTATCCTAATATGGGCAATTGCTGCAACTATGAGCAGAATAGATATAATGACTCTTCATTCACAACAGAGTAAGTGCTGAGTATTAGAGAATTATTTAGTGCTGTTTACTTCAGAGGCTGTGTTGGACAGACTTGATAGAATGAAACCCTCTTATGGGGTATGATTTTGAATGCTATGGGCAAACAAACGTCTTTTTTACTGTCAGTTTTTTTTTAACTTGACATCCGCAATGATTTTTAATGTGCAAATTTTTCTGGAAAGAGATCAACTTCAGAAAGCGAGAAAGGATGAAAAGATGCAAGACCCACAAACAGTAAATGTGAAACTCTCAAAGTACCACACATAAAATAATAAGTCATATCAGGAGGCCTGTTTGATTTACTGTATGGGTTACTACAGCTTTCTGTCTCCTTTGGAATAATCAGATAAAAGGAAGTATTAAATTTAGCAACTTATAAATAACATCAAAAGAAAATTCCAGTAGCCATAAACCCTTCCTTCAGCCACCAAAAGTTTGGTTTCATGCTAAGTATCTTCATTATTACACATATATTGAATTTATTACATAATTTATTAGTAAAATTATATCTCGTACTTTGTAGGTCATGCGTGTGGGTGTGCGCATATGTATATTATCATTCAGTACTGACCTTTTTGTTTCTTCTGTTAATGAACATGGCAGTATTCCAACCACAGGAGGTCATCAAACACATTCAAGGTGCAGCCTTGTCTAATAAAAGAGCATCAGCACTACTGTGTTTATGCCTCTGAAACAAAGTGTGATCTGTTTCAGATGTGCAAGATAAAATGAGGTGTTAAACCACTTGCAAGCAGTAGTCATTTTTTTTCTATCTGTTGAAAAATGAAGGTGCTCTGGGCTTTGTACCATACACTAGAGGCACACAAATCTATTTTGCAGAAATCTGGAGTCAAAAGATCTATAACTCCTTACAGAAAGATAATGAACAGTAGGAGGAATTCACTCTTCAAGGGCTAACTGGAAAGTTGTTCTCATGGAAGAAGTCTATGCGTACAGGTTGTAAATAGTCGCTGTATGCAGACCTACCTGAACCATGTTGCTTCCCTCCTTTTTTTTTTTTTTAAATAAACTAGATACGTTGCCAATATGACCAGAATAAACAGATATCTAAAACAGATAATGCAAAATTGCATTACAAAAATTTTCAAATTTTTTTTGTCATCACTGCATAAATTGCCTATTTGGTTTTGGGCCTTCAGTCTTGTAAGTAATGAAGTGTGTAAGACACCTGGTATGTGTGTCTGGGTAATGCTCTCACCTTGCTATTTGTTTTTGAATGAATGACTCACAGTGAAATTTTTTTTACAAAGCTTCTATTTTGGCAAATCTCAGCCTGTCTCGATACCTCTCCATGTACTACAAGTATGGGTTTTCAGAATGCTTGCTTTCTCCTCCTTGGCTTCAGAAACGTCTTTGAGCGTTTTAAAGTGTATCAAATAATGGACACCAAAAATTTGTAGTTACTTGGATAGGTTTTAAGAGAATATTTTTAAAGGTCTATATTTCTTTTGTTGCCTTTTAGAATTGCTCACCTGTCTTCTCTTTGTCTTGCTCTGCAGATTTGGGATGAATGATACTAAAGGTATGCAATCATATGCATTCTGATATTACATACTAGCCTGAGTAGATGGACTTTGGAGTAGAAGGTGGTGTCACAGTCAGTATTAAAAGCGCAAAGAACCGAGGAAAGCTATTTGATGGTGTCAGATGTGTAGTTCGACAAGAACTGCCGGTGGGACTTGGTGCAGCAAGTGTAAAATACAGATGCTGTGCAAGTGTGGTAAAGGAAGTCATGTCCCTTGTGTTGGTTGAAAAGTCAGTATTGGGACAGCAGATGAAATGTGAACAATCATAGGGAAATGAAGTAAAGATAGATGTCTTTACCTTCTTTTCTTCCAGTTTGGATTTTTTCAAATATTTGTACTGTTGTATATCTACCCTCAAAAAACATGCTTCTTAATTATTTAAAAAAAACTAGCTCACACAGCTGCAAAATAGTGCTCTGTTGCAGGGCCAGCTGAATTTTTTGAGACTTTTTCCTATTGGTCCAATATCAACAATTTTCACTCTTGCAAATGATATATAGCCCATAAAGCAAAAACATTTAAACTGTTCAACAAAATGTGCTGGCGCTCTGTACTTAGTAGACTTCAGTGGGGCTGGGATGTAGTTAGCTTTTCTGAACAGAGAGATAAAATACTTAATGACACTATAGGAATGAAGTAGGTTAATGTGTGAAGTACAGTGTTTTTTTGCTGAAGAAGCTACTGATCTGAATGGCTCAGACATAGTATATGTGTGTGTGTGCTTTTACAAGATGTGTTCATTATAGGGGATTAGTTTTTTCATTCTCACCTGTTTGTCTAAGCTGTGTTGCCTTAGTAAATGCTGGCTGGAAATCGGGAATGAAACTACCAGCTGTGATTTAACTTGTAGTGGCTCTTACTGGGAAAGAATCTACCTGTCTCCAAACATTAGCTTCTTTAAAAAAACCCCAAAAACTATCTGCCAATCATGAGGTGTTTATACAATTATACTATACTTGGGGCAAGGAAAATGGGGTAAATGAAGAGAGTACCTCTTGAATCTGGGTTTGTGCCAGGTTTCCTTTTCTTATCTGATGAAGTCTCAGATCACCTATTCAGCACATGTTTTTGCAGTAAAGGAAGAATAACTTTTTGAGTCTCAGCTAAACCTAAATTTTAGTATTTATAAATTACTGCCTTGTCAGGTGTGGTGGTCATGGGTGAATTGGTACATGAGACACATGATTATTGCTAAATAGTCCATTAGACTTGGAAACAAGGGGACTGGCCTTGATGTACTTGGGAGAAGCAAAGCAGACCGTTACCACGAAATCTTTTAGGCAACTGAAGTTTATTTTGTACAAGTAATTTATGTTAATTACCTGATCCATTTGATTTTATTATGATGCTATTTGAAGAAGTTTATTGGTATATGGAGATAATTTTGCTGATTATGGGTACTGTCACTGAATACACTGAGAAGACTAGGAACCCATCTGTTTTCATTTGATTCATTAAATACCAGGAGCTTATGAAGAGCTGAATATGTCAGTCAGTCTATATAATCTCCTTATAAAATTGTGAGATTCACAGGCAGGAAAATGATGTATCATTTCCAGTCTCCGAGCCCTTTCTGAAGCCTGTTTGTTGCTTTTTCTAGGGAGAGTTAACTTTTGTGGAAATGTTTTGATATGATGAAGACATTAAAAATATTTAGTTTGCACTCTGATTTATCAGTTTTTGTCCAGATGATAAAGCTATGCAATGGAGTGGGCTAAAATAAAGGTGATGAGGGACTTTGTACCTAGAGCCTTTGCGTGCTTTACTGCTATTCATTCCTCTTTATGGCTTCTGCTTTGACAAGTGAAATGTAGCTGCCTTGGCTTTCCAGACTGTATCCCAAGTGTTCCAGATGAGATGAAGCCAACTCATGGAAAAGCATGTAGGCAGAGACAGCCAGTTTTTATGTTGATCCCTACCCCACATAATCCCCTGTGGTTGACAGGCCAGTTAAAGGTGTAGGTCAGCACTCATTTTGGACAAGTTTTTCTCTTCTATGCTGTTGGGTTACATTTTCTGTCAGCAAGCTTAGGTAATACAGTATGATGAATTATGCTGGTAGCTTATTATCTTTTATTTCTCATTTTGCCAAGTCTGGTTGCATTTTAAGCTCCCCTTTATGCAGACCATGGTCTACTGCTTTGTTCAGAAAAGTTATTCCAGCAACTCTTGTAGTATTTGAGTCTCTGCATCAGGTGTGCTGTGTGCCTTTTGGAGAACATTAGCTCCTTTGCCTGCCAAGGAGGGCAGAGAAAACCACCCTGAGGATGTCACAGCAGGGCTAAAACCTTCTTGGGGATTGGCAAGTATTGTTATTGCTTCTTTGGGAACGATTCCTGACTGTCCCCGACAAGACGATATGGGCTTATTATCTAAAGCTATGCTGACAGGAAGATTTTGTTGATATTCAGAATGGACCTTCCAGGTCATTGTCATTTTAGCTTAATTTCTACTCAGATTTCTGCAGTTCCAGCAAAGAAAGCACACTTGATTGGGAATTCACTTAGTGCTGGATTTAACCTTCACATTCTTTCCTCCATGTTTTAGCTGTGTGTAAACAGCTGAGGTTAGAATACTCTATGTTAGAGGATATGTATTGTTTATTTAATAATGAGAATACTTTTCATTTAATATGTTAGAGCTAAGTAATAGCTGAGTTTGTTCATGTGTTCCACCTCTAGGCCTAAGTCAGTAGGGGAAAACCTTAGCAGGAGCCTAAAACTACTGCAAAATGTGAGTGAATATAAAGAGGTATTGATGTACACTGTGCACATGCACATGCATGTGTGCACATCTTCCCTACGAAACATTTTAAGCTGTTCCCTTTAGGAGTGATTTTCAAAGTTACAGGTAACAATTTGGTTCCCAGTTAGTTGTTACTAATTCCACCAGTTACCTTTGAAATGCTCTTGTTAGAGCATCTGAAGGTAACTTGCTTCCCTCCCCTTCGAATAGTATCATGTCTGTGTTTTCTAGAATTTTAACTCATGCCTGGATGCCCTTTTCAAAGAAAGCTTTCACTGAGGAAGAGAGTTCCAAAGGGTTGATTACTTTCTCAATGCAGTAAGAAGATAAGTAATAATTGGCTGAAGGTGGATGCATAATACCTGAATTGGCACCGTTCCTCTGAAGTTAAATCACTTTACATCCCAAGCAGCGTGCTGGACTTCAGCAAAAATTCTTCAGTGATTGAAGAGTTTTGAAAATTGTTCATTTTGAAAATGGAAGTTTTCATTTCAGCCTAATGTTCTGTGGTAAAGTTTTTTTGCTTATTTTGAATTAAATGGCATCTTACGAATACATTTGAATTGCATTTTTAGACTACATTAGTTACATGAGTGCACGCTGGAATTTTGTTACAACCTGTAACTTCGCAGTGTTTTTTAAATTCATGAGTTTTCTTGCAAAACTGGTTGATACTAAACAAACAGAAATTGCCCTCCTTCCAGGAAGAAAATTTCCTTACGGAAGACATGATGACATTTTAAAAGTGCTTCCAATAACAATGATCGAGAAACTTTCAGGATTGGAAGGTGTAGATGAGCTTATTTGAAAAAAAAAAGATTTTTTTTTTTTTTACTTTAAATGCAAGATGGCCACTTCATGTTACTGTAAAATTGACATGGAAAAATGGAAGGAATGCTCAGCAGAGCCCAATGGCAGCAGTCATTTAAATGATTGAACAGTATAAACAGTGTCTTCGTGTTTATGGTACAGATTTCCTTTTCCTGTATATACATAGTGTGTGCATTCTGTGGAGATGTGCGGGAGAACTAGACACAAGGTCCAGAGGAGTACGGTGAGGGATGGGAAAGAAAAAGGGCATGGGCCAGATCTTCAGCTAGCTGCCGTGCACTGATGAAATCAGATGAGAGTTTGCAGCAGTTCTGTACTGGCACTGCAGACTTCAGAGCAGAAACCTGCAAGTCTAGCCTTAGGCTTGGAGAAGAAGGAGGACTTTGTGACAAATGTGTCTTTCTAGAAAGTAAGGGAATCAGATCTTTGACGACATTGTTGGTGCACGTGTGTGTGGAAGAGAGAGAAGAAAGGAGGGAACTTCTGGCTATTTGTTTCTTTCGTTCCTTGTTATTTTTATACCACAACGTGATAGTTTTGCTATAAAAATACTTTTACTGTATGCTTGATGTATTCCCATGAAAATGCAGTTCTTCCAAAAATATTCTGCATTTCTGAAGGTTTTTTTATGGTTGATTGCTGCATCATAACTTTCATGTTTTCATAACCTTGTGATCGGTCTCTGCCCCTGCATTATGCCATATGTTACCCTTCCCTTGTTTATTTTCTCTCAGGTTTTTTTTTTGTCAGCTGGGAAAAGAGGGCCATACTGCCAGCAGCTTTGATTCTGACAGCACTGGAGAAGGAAAAATTCCTCTTCTACCTCCCTAGGGCTTGGATAAGACAGGTTGTGATGTAATCTGAAAGGTGTAAGAGAGTGTCATCTGCTTACTGCTTACTTAGCAATTTAACAATAAAAATTCTGAAGAGCCAATATCATAAATCCTCTCAAATGCTAAGAAAATATTTTTTGATTTTCTTCCCCTTGAAAACTTTAAACTTTTGTTACCTGTTCCCACTTGAAATATTTTGAACGTGGCCTGTAAATCACTGTGGGCCAGACTCTGAAATGATTTTCCCTACCCAGTTGTGTGGTAACTGTGGTTTAGTATAACACAGATTTCCTGATGTGGCTGCTGAAGTGCTGGTGAGAATGACTGAAGGTGTATTGGAAATGCAAATTTTACAGTGACTACTGTAAATGATCTTCTGTTGTTTTATAGTGTAGTTAACTAGTGTGTTGCTATATTGTCTTTTTGTTATAGGAATCCACTTGGTTAGGTGCTGCCTTCTCATCTGTATCTGCAACTTCATGCAGAAAGCTCACTGGAATGTGAGCAATTAATGAAAATGGGAACCTTTCTGAAAAGAGATAAAGCTGGATGGTTTCCTTCCACAGACACAATCCTTAAAGAGCTTTCTTGTGAAACCAAAGGGTTTTTTATATAGTAATTACAATATCTACAATTTAGCAGATAAAAAACCCACCTGTTGATAGATGAGCTTAATAGTGTTGGATAATGTTTGGGCAATGGGATGCTTTAAATGAAGCGGTGGTGTTTGTGGTACTATTTACCTCCTTTGCTGCATCTTGAACACTCTTGAGCATAAGCAGCTTTCAGGACTTAAAACTTTTATGGTGTGTGGCATTCCTCTGGCTGACTACCGAGTACCAGTTTGCCTCGGCCAAATCATGTTGTATTCTTGGTGAAAAAAGTGACAATTTATCTGTGTTTATCTTCAGAATCGTTCCAGATGAACGCACAACAAACTTAGCATACCTTTAAAGCAAATCACACTGAACTGATTGTATGAGTTGTCAGTGATGAGTAACAGCTCTCTGGTGATTATTAGTTGGGGATTTTGCAATATAACAGAGCACATAAATGGGGTATCGTTTTCCATTGTGTAAATTCTAAAGAGCTGGAGGGGAAAAAACCCCCTAAACCAGAAGCAATAAAGATTCAAAATAGGCAGAGGGGTATCTTACATAGCTCAAACTCGGCAAAATTCTGTACCGGTACCTCAGTGTAAATAAGTGTTAGCCTGTGTTACGTGGTCATTTGTAACATGTAATGCTCCTCTAAGCCATGACCACCAGGTCAGGTGAATTCCACTTTTGTGGCCAGCTGATGGAAGTTTGCTATCCTGATGGTTTGAGTACTTGCCAAAGTAATTCATACTAAGTTAAAATAAAGAGAAAGATTACTGGTAGTCAAAACACATCTGTCTAGTGCTATATGTCTGATGATAAATGCTCTGAAAAAATAAACATATATAATTGTGAAAAGGCTGCTTGCAGGCTATTATCCCACAGCCTTAGCTGGGTTCTCCTGGCGCTAAATGCGGAGGGCAGTGTGTGACAGCTGGAGTTAGGGATTTTTCTGCAAGTGGCATATTTCTACAAAGCTCTCTTGCTTGAACAGAATTAAGTGCAAAGTGCTGTTTAGATTTAGCTTTTCACACAGCAATGAGTAATGAATAATAAAAGCTGCCTCCCCCCTCCCCCCCCAAGAAGGAATGAGAGAGGAAGAATGCTTTTTAGATTTTTTTCAGTGTTAGATGTACTAGATGCCTGTAAGTGTGATGCTGCTTGGGTATGTTCATTGTTCGTTAGCTGTTTTCCCTTGATCGTGTTGCTGTGAAAGGTCCTAAAACCACAGCACTATCTAGCTCATGTGAAGGATATGCAGATTGTTAGAAGGAAAGCATGAAGTATAAATGTGCTTTAGAAATATTCCCATTCTTCCTTATTCTGGTTAAGTAAAGCTGAAGGAGTCCCTTAAAACCCAACTACTGGACAAGCTTCAGGTGTGCAGACTTAATTACCATATCTAACTCTCTCTACTTGTGGCTGTTTGGACATTTTGAGCTTCTGTGTGGGCTGTCACAGGACTCTGGTGAGGTTCCTGGGACTCTGAGTCTCCATCTTCCTTACAAATGCTGAAAGGTTGAGTTGGATTATATATCTTCTCTTAGCAAATTGTGATGTGCAATTTTGTGTTAAGAGGTGAAGCAATTACAGATGGTTAAGCTATGAAAAAAAAAAAGCTGAAGCACTGGGGCAAAGAATATACTGTAATACTTTTTTTAAAATGCAGAACTTCATGTGAAGTCTTTTTTTTGATACATATCTTGTCATTTTCTTCACATATTTTGCATGAACTAAAGAGATTGGAAAATGTGAACATGCTGGAAAGGAAGGGCTGCAAAGTATTGAAAACACATTTAAAACTAGGATAAAATATTGCTTAATGTTTATAGAAAATGTGTGGGAAGCTGAGTATTTTTGTATATAGTGTGTTGATGTATTTTACAACACCGCATATAAACTATGGGAATGTCACTGAAACTATGCAGAGATAGGCCAGCTGAGTAGTGTGCCTATACTTTTCCTGTCTTTTCTATCATGTATAGAAAAATGCAGCTCTTGCTGAACCCACCCTCTATATTGTACAGGGTTGTATCTTTTGCTAATTTCTGTGGGAGTTTTGGAAAGAGAGAAATGTAGGATCAAGCCCATTTAAAAAAAAAAAAGGCAGAATTACAGAAGAGAAAATGGCTACATATGTGCCCTAAGTAGGTGTTGACAATGCATGTAGTGACTGCTTTTATTATATAAAATAAATCTGGGAAAGAAACCTAATAGTCCTTCTTCATATAGACCTCTGAGGCCTTCTAGGATGCTGATACCTGATGGAAGTTTTCCTGAAGGGTGTTTTGAACAAATTCTATTAATAAAGTTTTTGGAATTAGGGTTGTGGTTTGAGGGGTTCGTGAGAGGGAGGGAAAGGAAAAGACTATTCAGTCAGAGAAAAGCAACTATTTAATAATACATAAAAACAAAAGCTTGGCTTAGTGGACGTATCATGGATTTTAGAAAGAATGGCAACCATCTGTGTGTATGAATCTGCCCCACTCCCCACCCCCTCCTCCCAGTACCAGGCTGGTAAATCATTTTAAAGTCAAGTGCCAGGTACATGACATAAGTTTTGGGAAGAATTAAACATTGCCCTTAACAGCAAGGAAGACTGAAAGCCTTTCATGAATGTCTGACAAGTGCCATCTTTAGTAGTGATGTCTAAACTAGTAATGCCTTATACCTTCCCTGTCTCATGTAAAAAAAAAATAATGCCAGGCTTTCCTGCAGTACAGCAAGTAATTGCTGGTTGCATTATGTTCTGACAAACACTCGCTGCAGACACGAGACAGAGCAGTTTAAGTTTTGGCTTCCTAAGTTGAAATTGTCTCCGTGTCAGATTACTGCTTTGCAAATGAGCAGTGGTGTAGTGTGTTTTTTTTTTTTCTCTGTGGTCTTGTGGTCTAATATTAATATATTTTCAAAATGGAAACTCAATGAATTAGATCATTTTTCCTCAGTCTGTATCCCTTGGGATATCTAACCTATGTTGCTTGTTTTAATTAAATTACCACATTTTCCATATGATTAAATGCCTGAATAATGAAGACTTATGGGACTCAATTTTAATGCACCATACATGAATATGAGCAACGAGGGGAAACATATGATTTTACTCTAAGTGAAATCTTTTAGTAGCAAACGTTTCACCTCATCTCTTTTCAGATCAAATGAAAGTTGCAGAACAGTAAAATAGAAAATGTGGTATCAGATGGTGGTGTTGAATGGGTGGGAGCAAATATGCTCTGAAGGAAATAGGCTGATGGGAGAAAAACAGAAAATGGTGTAGTCTATTCTGGGGACATGCCAGGCAAACATTTTCACAGTTATGGTATAGTATACTTTGGGTTTTGGGGCAAGGGCCACTAACCATATAGCAAGGTATGTCTTGGAGCAATTTTAAAGGGACTCAGTGTATTTTTTCATTTAGAGTTGCCTGGGGTTTAAATCAGGACAGGATTTGGCTTAGCACAGATAGGTCCTGGGTATCTAATCTGAAAACCACGCCAGTCATTTTTAAGCACTGAGTGGTAAATGCAGGCAAGAAGTCAGGAGCTTCAAGTGGGGGAAAAAAGTGCATTTAAGTCTATTTAATTTTAGTTGCAGGGGAAGAAAGTACTGCGATTTGTTTGCTAGGTAAGCATATTCTTATTTCACTCTATTAGGCTTCGTAGGGAGAAGGTGTTATGTGCAATGATGGAAGTGGCATAGACACCTATCCTTGCATGAGGTGAACTCGGTAGCATTGCAGAAATAGTTGGGTATAATGCAGGAACAGCTTCCTGTCCTGACCTTCAAGTTCTTAAGTACCTGGCTTTATTAAATTTTAAAGGCTGATAAGAAACTGTAAGCTGCTCATGCGGAAACAAACTGCGAAAGGAGAGGAAAAAAGGTGTCTGTCATGTTAACTGTGGTGACAGTGTCAATCTCTCCTCTTTGTAAAGCATTGTCGACCATTTCTTTTATTTTTTTTTGTTAGTTTACTTCCCTGCTTTTAGTGGTTATAGAACACTGGTGGTTTATTTGACCTGATATTTTGTGTGAAGACATCTTCTCCAATATAATTTGGGAGCCACTGTCTTGACTGCCATGCAGTCATCTTAATTTTGACTTTCCTACTCCAACAGAACTGAAGAATCTCAAACTGTCCTTTTGCCTTGTCTATGTCCTACCGTAACTGCATCCAGGTAACTTCTTCCTCTGTTTCCACATGTCTGACTCCCAGCCTACTGAATATTTTAAAAAATATTTTCCCTAAATGACCTCACAGTTGGTACCAGTTACTTTCATCCCATTTCTAGCATTGTAGTCTCAGGGTTTTGGACTGGTCTTTTTTCCTCTTTTGTACTGACATACAAACTGGTAATTCTTTCCAGTTTTCAGTCATTAGGAAGCTCCTGTTTTGTAACAAGCTGATAAATGACAATAAATAGGAAACAGATATCTCAGATATGGAGAAATTTCATTTTCAACTTTTGTTCAAACCAAGATTATTTATCAGTACAGCTAAGTGACATCTCCTTTTTAGCCATTTCTTGATGTACTTTTCAATTTCTGCAATCTTCCCCGTTTTTCAGTTACGAACTCACCCTGTGATGCGCGCTCATTATCTGGAGGATCGATTAGCTTACCGAAGAAGGATCTGTCTTATACTGCCTATTTTTATTGGACCCATGTTGTAGTTGATGACACTTTTCAACTACTTTTCTGTTTTCAGTGTGTTTTTTCCTTGTGTGGTTTTTTTTTTTTTTGTCTTGCGTACTACTGAAGCCAGCCTTATGTGTTTATAGGTTTATTCCTTCTCTGTCTTTTTGAACTGTAACCACTCCACCAGTTGTTTACAGGTGTGATTTCACTGCTACTGTGTAATTTTACTGGCATAATAAATCTAAAAAGATTTCAGTTTCTCTTTTGAAGGAGTTGAAGGCAGCAGGAAGTTTAGAGGTTTGGGTAAAAGAGAAAGGGATAAAGAGATGCTGCATTGTTTTTAAAATCTGAGAGGAATTACTCCTTCATAACCTGGCATTTCAAAACTTCTCTGGAAGGAAATGAAGGAAAAAAAATCAGTGATGAACAGACACAGACAGACTGAAACTGTTTAAATACTTTCCCAGAAAGATTGCCCCATATTTTTGTTGTTCTTACTTCAGCGCGGTGGCTCTTTGAGATGTGTAAGGCTTGTTGTTGTTATTTTTCAACAGGAGTTGTATGCCTTCTCTTTGAGCGTCAGTGATGAGAAAAGGGCCAGGTAGATTACGTTTTGTTCTTGTATGGCATATCCTGAGAGTCTTGCTTTGATTCCTGCAGTATTCTTATACTTAGCTTCAGGAAAGATAGGTTATTTCCTCCTTCTAGATTAATCGTCGATGTTCATTCATCTTATATGAATGTTACAAATTCTTACAACAATTTGTTCTAAATTCATGTTCTTTCCCATGGTAGGGAGTTGCTGCTGTTGTAATACTTTCTTGGAATTAAGTTCTACATAGGACTTCACTACTGAGACGCAGTGAGGTGGGCTAGGAATGGGCATTTTTCATTTTTTGCTCTCCACTTGCTATTAACAGGTTTGGATTAGTTGCCCTACTTTTCTTACTCTTGTTCTCTTTCCATATAGCTCACACTTTCCTTCCCACAATCTGTCATCCTACTTTCCTACCAAACAGAAAAGAACCATTTGTTATAACTTTAAAAATAAATGTTAAACAACCAGGAGTAAAGAAATTTAACAGACAGCCAAATAGTTTGCACTGATGATCTTTCCTGATCTTTGTCCCACTGCATAAATAAGGGAATAACTAAACTACCACCACATTTAGAGATGAGCAAAATGCATATGTGAATGTTTATTAGCTTTCCACTTCAGAGATTTATTTCCCTACTTGTTTAAATATTTTGAGAAACATACTGCAGCATTTAAACATGAAAAGCATACATTTCATATAGCGTTCCAGTTTCTGCTTTTCTATGGATGAAATCAAAAGTATTCTGGCCTTGAAGCATCAGCATTTCCAGCTTGACCTCTGGATGCCTACTAAGCAGTAGTGAAAGAATTTTGAGGAGAAAAAAGTGTGTTTCATAGTTGCATTTAATCAAGAGACATTGCTGTCCCCCAGGTTTCTGCATCTCCACAAAACATAACAGTACTAATTTCAAAGCCAAGTTTTAAACATTCCTTTAATAGATAGTCACTGAGTCAAAAGTTATAGTTGATTATTTTAAGTAGAGAGGACAGTATGGAAGAGCTGAGCATGGAAGATAACTTGGGTCTAAGTCATTCATGGGTGATTCAGTTTGATTTTGGTGAAACAGATGAGTAATTAGAGAAAATTAAAGGAAGGCTTCTTAAAGTCTTCTCAACTGGTTGAAGAACATAGGGACTCAGAAGTTAATAACAAGTACTTTGGGGGAAAACATCGCTATTAGGATTGATGAATAAACATTTCAATAAATGTATTAGAAACAGTAACTCAAGACTTCACAAGAACTTAAAGGGATTAATGAGCTTAGAAAAGCTATATCTTGGTTGCTGGGTAGATTTATTAATGGAATGGTATAAAACTATTGCCTGCTGTATTAGAAGACCTGAAAGTTCTTCAAATCCTATGACTGTCTTCATGGGACACAATTACAAGAAGCTAGGCTGTTTCAGATTGTGAGAAGGAAAATGGAGTCAGTTGCTAAATATTGTTTAGCCATGTAAGTATAGTGAAATCAAGAAGATAAATAGAATAAGTATGAAGAGCCAACAGAATAGAGATTGACCAGAGTATGATTAAAAATACATATGTGGAAATACCGTCTTGGTTCCTCGTAAGAAAGTTATTGTAGCTTAATGAGAGGATAGCAACTAGTAAAGACTTTATTAAAAAGTTGCTGTCATAATGGAGATGGAGGTAAAACGCAGAGCTCAGGGAGGTGAGGGCAGGACATCTTTCACCCAGGATGGCAAGGGAAATCTCAGGTAAATGAAGTCTCAGGTCCAGGTTCCCAGAGTTTTTCATGAATCTTACAAATTGAAAGGGTTCATGTACCTCATCAGTTACAACTTCAGTGTCTGCCCTAAAGACAGTAAGAAATAATTATTCAAGTATTACTCTGCTCTCAATAGTAGGCACTGCTATACTTTTCCACCCCACCATCAAAAAAATGATTTTGAGCAGAAAAGAAGCCTTTCTGGCTTCTTGTGGGTAGCTGTAGAAAATTAACTTTTTGTCTGGTTTTCATGAGACAACCTGTTTTATAGACAGTATTCTAGATCTTTTGTATTTGGAATGACAGATAATAAACTGGAAAATGTTGGATTTGGGGAAAGGAAGTGCAAGATTGGAGGGAAATTCACTGTTAAAGCTCTTCCTGCAGTCAGTTTTGGGGTATACTTTTTTGGTTGTTTTTTTGTTTTTTTTTTTTTTAAAGCTTGGAGGGACTTAAAATGTGAGGGAAGAACAAAATACTACATGGAAAGACCTGGGTGGTCTTGACAGCTAACCTCTTTAGAGACCCAGTAATACAGATTGCGTGTCATGGATGTAGAAACTATTTCTGAAAGTTTGAAGTCATTTATGTGATGAGGTTATGGAAAGAGGAAACAGCATCTTAGCTTACAAAGCACAGTATTTCCAGTAGAAAATATGGCGTAGTTTTAAGCCCCAAATACATAAGTCCTAACGTGCAAGACTGTGTAGTGGCAATGCCACGTACAATTCTAGTCACCTGTGTCTGTGAATTAAAAGACATGCAGGAAAAGGCAAGAGGAATATTAGGGGAAATGGGAATTTAGTTTTTGAATTGTTTGCTGTGGCAAGCGATGGCTGAAAGCAAACGTGAATTCTTGGTATTGAAGCTAAAAATATTTTTTTCTGTAAGAAAACAAATTGTTTTGTCCATAAATAAATTCAAATTAGAAATTAAAAGATTTATAATTGTCACAGAGAGATTTTTCTGTCAAAACTACTAGTTTTAGGCTAGGCTGTGTGTGCTTAGTTTGAGTTGCGTGAGATTGTCTAGACTGGACTCGATGACCCAAGTAACAGGACAAGTTGAGGTCTTCAGTGTTTGTGGATTTTTTTTTTTAAATGTAGCTCTGGGCTGATGTTACTGGCATGTCTATTCTTTCTCGTGATTCATTTCTGTCTTTTGCTGTGTTTATATTTGCATCATCACTGACTCATTGGGGTCTTTTTTGTTCAACAGGATATTTTTCAATGTATTGGGTGGAGGAGGTATAGGGATTACTGAACCTGATGTTTGCTGGGGATTACCTCCCAAGATATGAATGGACTGCCAAAAATGTAGGTACTTCAGGAACATAGTCATTGTTAGTATATCTCTTTTTCCAAACAGAGTGTTCAGGCTTGACCTTCCAGTGTAAACAACCAGAAGAACTGTAATTTGTTACTTTGGAAAAAGCTCTGTCCTACAAACATTTATCCTCAATAATAAACTATCCCAGAGACAAAATAGTAGCATATACACATAAGGTAAATTGACATCAGGTTTCTGAAATTCCCACCAGCAAAATATTTTAATACAAGTAGATGTCTAATATTCTTAATCGTTTTCTTCTCTTTTAGCACTTGTGACTTGACAGACTGCCAGCATAGCTGGTTACTGAGATGGGAAGGTTTTTTTATAAATACTTATAATAGAAATATCAGTAAAATGGCTTTTTTCTGGGGAGGGGGACATTCCCTGTGTTTTATCTATAAAGTTATACTGATGCAAGTTCAGAATAACTGCTGATCTCAGTGGAGTGTTTAATAGAAGAGACATGGCTAATTGGTTGTCTACAGGTATGCAAATGTGATACCTGTAAGGCTTGAATATTTCAAAGTATTTATGTTGCCTTCTCTAATTCAAAAGCCTGAGAATTGCTACAGTACTAGAATAATGCTTTCAAAGAAGGCTTGCTAAGTGGAGAAAATAAACCAAGCGAACAAGAACAGCCTTTATACAAACTGTCTAAATGCATCAAAATCAAACCAAAAAAGGTCTCCCGAGTTCTCTGTTAAACTTCTTGTACTTCACCAGTGGGATTTATAGAACTGCAGTAATAGGGAGAGAAGAGCATAAGCATGAGTTACTTTGCCCCGGGCAGACCTACTTAATTTAACCCTGTCTCACTCTACTCCCACGTTTAGGCATCCTGCCAGACGGGTGCCCTGACATCTTGCTTTTCTTGCCCAGGTTCTGTGTAGCTGGAGTTGAGAGCTCACAGTCTATACTGACATGAAAAACTTATTATTGCAGATTTTTAAAATGTGAAGTATGTGAGTGGCGGGGAAAAACATAGGCATATTTCAGAGCATAGGTATTCCTTCTGATGCTGAAAGAATGTTACTCATGAATGTTTGCTCCAAAAGGAGTAACTTATCTTTATCAACTTTTCCATGGGAAGAGAGGGAGATCTGAATTTACTTGGAATAAGGTCTAAATTTAGAAGAGGCCTGATATTTGCATGTGGTCTGGGTAGACCCTAATGGGGAAAATTAATGTGGCTGGCTATTTGCTTGAGGTATTTGTCAGTTTTGAGCAAAGAAGGAGCATAATACCAAAGCTTCTTGTGGCCTTGCTTCAAGTGTGACTAACTTATTTTGAACTGTGCTCCTTTTTCATCTGTGTATCCATTGACTTTGGTGTTAAGTTGTGTCTTTGCATGTCTTCAGTCTTTGCTGTAAAGTGACCTTATTAGTTCTGGTAATTATTCAGTTTTGCTTGTCGGGGTTGGTTTTTCTTTGGTGTTTCGTACTTCTTTTGTTTATGAAAATGGTGGTAGGACTTCTGTTGCACTTTCTAAGTAGCTTTGCCAAGCAGATCAGGAAAGAGTAAACTGGAGAAGCTCTGCTTTGAAAAGTGAACTTTGTCAATTGATGTTATTTGTCATCTGCCTTTTTTTAAACTTTTTTTTTCGCAGTACCTAGAAACAACCATTACATTAAACAAAATTACGATAGCTTCACTCTGCAAGGTTGTGCGCAGTTTTGTTCATGTAACTGTTAAATGAGTAGGCTCCTTTGCACTTGCTTGACGTTAAAAGTGTATGTCAGTATTTAGAAATTCAGGGCAAAAATAGTTAAACACAAGACGGGAGGGCTGAAACTCTTGCGGGGGGAAATGTTGAATTAGTGCTGAGGAGCCCATGGCACATAAAAGACTTAAAATTATGATTCTAGAGTATGTATGCAATTTAGTGCTTAGGAATAAATGTTTTCAGGTATCTTCAATTTGCTCTACTAAACATCCTGGGTAAGCTTTTTAGTAAGGAGTAAGAGTTGGAGATAAATGTAGTGTTTGGGACACAGCTGTTAACTCCCAGTAGAAGTCAGAGCTGTTGAAAGTTCGTTTACTTGTATTTGGTCACACTGGTGTACTTTTTACTATACCTTTCCAGTATGTTTTAGCTAAAAGGGCAGAGTGCTGTCTGGGTTTTTCAAGTGTAGGAAATTTGAGGTTCAGAGACCTTTCTGTCACTGGGGTCTCTGAGAAGAAAACACCTCAATCAAGTGTTAATGTGGTTTAATACATATCTTGCTCGGAAAGTCACTGTTTTCTAATGTGACTGTAGGTTCTGCATATTTCATGGATTTATATTACTTTCCAAGCAATCGGGGAATGAGGGTGTTGTATCACTAGGCGAAACTGGACTTGTGGTTTAATTCCCCTTTTTGCTCTGGACATTGTTGGTATAAATTTATTGCAGTATATTCTGCTCTAGGAGCAGCATGTATTGAAATCTTCAGTGATTTTGGCATCTAATGCCTTAAAAAAATCTTACTCTCTATGCCCTTGGTGCCCTAGCTTTGTTTCACCTGTAAAGGGAGACATCACAAGGATGCTTACAGTAAAATTGACTCCAATATGAATGAAGCACTGAGACACTGAAATAAAAGTGGTGCTGCTTGCCTCTGAAACATGCTGCCAGAATGCTAGCTTTCACCAAGATACGTGTGGAAAAGAGCCAGAGAGGAAAATGTTGCTAAGTGAGTATAATGCTATGTATATACACACACTACATTTTGGCAAGAACTTGGACAAGGAGAAAACAACTGAAGTCAAGGGTTGATATCAAAAGAGGAAAGGCATTATACTGTGATTAAGGGAGACAGTGATCCAAAACCCCTAGACCCTCTGCCCATCTCCCTATTGCCACAGCTTAGCAGAGAGGGTATTTCAAGTAGTTGAGAACATGAAAAGCAAAATACCAGCTTTGTGCAAGAGGAAGATAGACCTGAGTGATTATTTTGCTGGCTGCACAGCTGTTGAAGCTACAAAGCAATGATGGGATTGGGCTGTTCTTTTAAATAGGGCTGAAAGCTGTTCAGCAGCTGATAGTCTGAGGGTAGGGCTGAGGGGTACAATCTCTCAGCAGAGGTGTATGATGTCAGTCTCTGCTTAGTTAGCAGCTAAGCCTTCTCTGGAGGGCTTAGGCACTGCTTTCTGAATTTCGGAACAAGACACATCTCGTTTGCTATCTCAGGGCCCTTAAAATAGGCGTAACAGTTTTATGTTTGGTTTGGGGCAAGGAACTAACATGCCAAAAGTACTCTGAGTCTAGGATGATAGAAAAGGATTGTTGCTATTTCTTACCTATATAAGTCTTGGAAAGACAGGATGTTGTTAAACATCAGAGGGAACCAGAACAGACAAAACTCCCCCAAATTGCTATTAATATGCTGGGCAGAAGTACCCTATTCTATGTAAATTGGTTTGTCATTGAAATGGGATCTGGGAATAACTGCGGGAAGTCATCCTGGAAAGCGCCATTGGAAAGCTCCACAACAGAGAAAGTCGTCTCTTAGGAAAGGGGGGGGCAGGGAAGTCAAAGAACTACAAAAGATCAGTCAGTCTTGAGATGAGGGAGAAAATAAATAGCTTCTATGTGGTGCTCTCATCTAATCGCTGATTTTTTTTGTTGTTGTTGCTGTAGAGTGGATCAGTGGTAGTTAAAGGCTGTTTCCCAACAGTATTAATGAGGTTATACAATTTAAAATGCATTCCTGAATTCTGTAGATTTAATGGTTTCTAGGAATTGGGGCTGTAAGCCGGTTCCCATGCTGAGATGGAGAATGCCAACTTTAAATTATACTAGTTAAAAGTGCAGTGTCTGAGTGAGGGAATTCTTGAAAATCTATACATGGCTACTGTTATTTTTTTGAGAGGTTTATTAGGTTTACTTAATATTTGTAAGTAGTTGATTATTTTCCTCCTGATCTTCTGAGAGCACTTCAGGCTTGGACATGTCCTTATCCTCCAGTGATGACTCCTTGAAAATGACACTGTATGAAATCAGATGAGCACCTGGCAGTAATGCTGGGTCAAAGATTCAGATTCGTGGGTAAATTCATGCCATCTGCTTGGAAAGGCTTTCAGAATTCCAACTGGGGATTTTTCCCTGACCCAAACCACATGCTTTTTGATTGAAATAACAAAATCAATGAGCATTCACAGGTAAAACGAATACATTAGAGATGCACCCGGTTTTTGTTGTTGATCTGCATACAGACCTAGAGGTAAAGGGAGATGACAGAATATGCTTCAATACACTTGTTGCATCTGTGGGTAGTCACTGATTTTTTTTTTTTTTTTTTTTTGCTATGGTCTTACAGCAGCTTTCATCAGCTATATGTGTAAGAAATTTACTGTTATTGGAGTTGAATTTAATTATGCATATACTTATATTATTTAGATCTTTGCTCTTTTTTATTGGGAACTTGAGAGAATACTATTACTGAGAAATAACTTTAGGGCTTCATTTACAGAATTTTTGTGGTGCTGTACTTCATCACCTGCCAGACAGAGGCACAATAACATATTATTGGCAAATGCTGCATACAAGTGTCCTCTTCTGTAACTGCTTTCTTGCTGCTTATAGTGGCTCCAGATATAGTGCCCATTGCCTGTGGACTGAAACCTTTACGCTGGAAGAATCCCAGGCCTGTTTTATCTGAGATTTCTGGGGTGTCAAGCTTTTTCTTCTTTTACGAGATTGTGGCGCTTGAAATAGGGACCCGTCTGTCTCCTACTGACAAAACGGAGGAGTAGGGAAAGGGTCTCCAGTTGTGGAGATGGCTTTGTCATGACTCCCCTTCTTCAGCATGTCTTTAGCTTGCCATCTTCTCTTTTCTGAGCAAGCCATGTAAGGTTAAGATGTCACTGCTGCTTTTTCCACATGAGCTTTGCATCAGGATACCATCTTTGTTTTCATGTGAATTCTCAGGATGATGAAGCATCCATTTTTTTTCTTGCATGTTTTACTTCGAAACTCTGTAATAAAAATATTTTCAGGATTGCATTTTCATTTAACTTGCTGACATTAACAAAGTTTGAAGACACAGTTTTAGAAAAAAAAGCCACCTTTCTTTTATGTTTTTCTAAGATTTGTTTTTGTTTTGCCTAAAGTTGCTTACTTTAATTATCTCTGCATTTAAAGGAAACTATGCAGCCAGTTTGCTTTCATTGTTGGAAGATCAAATGGTGGAATATGGACCTCTGTAAACAGAGGAGACTAAATTCTTCCAGAACCACAGAGAATCTCCAGTGAAGTCAGACAAACTGTTCACCTTTCCGTGAGTTTGGCTTGTCAGTTGAACATCCTTGTTACTGTGTGCATCTGGTATCTGAACTAAAAAACAAGTCCCATTTGGTTCTAGCAGACTGTGTTCCTAATTACAGACTGAATCTCTTGATTGACAACTGACAGAGTAAATCTATTACACTTGTACTTACTGCAGTTCCATCAAGTTTGAAGCAATCATTAAGAATGAAAATAGGGCAACTGTTACCATTGGGAATTAGAGGGGAAAATCAGAGAGGAGCATTTGGCTGGCTTTTGATGATTTCCATGGTATTTTCCAACTGAAACATCTTTGAAAATGGCATGTACAGTAAATATATTGGGATGAACGCAGGATATTGGCATGAAACTGTTCTAGGTACTTCACAGAAGAAAACTAGACTGTATGCCAACTCAGCTGGTTTTTTGGTACTTCATTTTCTCTGCTATTTGGCCCTGTACCGTTGTTCCTCCATCTCATACTGTGCATGTTCCTGCCTTACAGCTGGAAGGCAGGCTGTGCTACTTCCTTCTCCCATAAAAGCATCCCCCCGTGCCCCACAGAACTTTAGAAAATGCTGGCTTTTTCTCTCATCTTGAATTCAAGTAATGTGAAATCCAGGTTGTTTAATCTTGACTTTTACCTATATACAAGAGCTATGTATAATGTACATGGAGAAAAACAGTAATATAATATCTGACACTGAGTTGCTATTTCATGTCTGTTCCATGATGGCACTGTAACGAATGACCTAGGAGAGCTTAAGAGAGTCTTTTTTTTTTTTTTTTTTTTTTCCTTATGAGGAGTTTGTATGTATAGTTGTGGAAATCACTGGGGCAACATTTTTAATAAAGTTCTCATCCAGCTGCAGAAAAGATGTCAGAGGTAAGGTGCTGCAGTACAAGTTCCCATGCATACTCTTGATGATAATAATAATGCTAGGTCTGGAAGGTTTATCTGTTGGCCACTGGATCCCTCCACCAGGCAGTTCAGTTCCCTGCTGGAATTGTTACATGCCTGGCTATGTCTGCCTGTTGTTCTGGTGGTGGTCCCATAGCTGTAGCATCTAGATTCCTGATTCTGAAAACTCTTACATCTTCCCTTTTACTTGTGGTTTAAGCACTTCTCAGCCATCTTGGCTGAAGCACCAAACATGATGAAAAGAAAAATATGAGCCTTTATGTGTAAGCCACCTCTGCTTCTCTTACAAGCTCGGAAATGGGCTGCTGATACTAGGTTTGTTTTCTCCTGAACTTTGGTGTCAGGGCTCTGCCTTTGTATGGATGACTTCATGCTGCTAAGTTGGTGTAATACAAAGCTACGATGAAGCTTTTGATAGAAGTGTCTGTTAGCTACTGTTGCTTGGAGTAATGAAGAATGTCTTTCCTGCCAGCGAAATGCAAGTCCAAGCCCATTCTTAAATGCAGACTCACTTTCCATCCCCCTTATTTGTGTGTTTGCAGCTCTGCATTTAGGCTGTGAGCATTTTGAAGAAGATGAAATGGATTGAGTCTCTTGATCATCAGGTCTGGATGAATCGTTATGGTACGGTCTACCAACAGACAGCTTAAGTTTGCCTTTTTCTAAGCACAGTTTAGATGAATTAAGCCAGAGCTACAACCAGGCTTTTGATTAGCAGTGTGGGTAGGAAGCATGAAGTGACAAGTGACATGCCTGAGGCTGCTTTTCAGCATACTACAGGGACATAGCTATTAAGTCCTTCTGTCTGTGGAACAGAGCTTTGAACATGACATGGGGTCCCAAAGTGTAGCCTGCTGGCCTCGTGGAGTGTCTGTTGTGGTCCACCAAGAATCTTCTTAACCGTGGCTTCCCTTAACAGGACAGCTGATCTTTGGAGGAGCAAGGAGAGAGTCTCTCCGAGGGTAGGAGTTTGTGTGTGGGGAGGGAGCGTGAGAGCCATCGAGCCATTCGGGCTGAGACATCCCTGCAGCCATGTTATGTATCACGGACTGCGCTGCTAGCCCTCGTTCAGCTGTTACTGTAGGAAATGTCCTAAGGGATGGGAAAGGAAATGTCATCTCCTGTGCTCATAAGCTCTGGAGAGAAAAGGAGGAGGGGGTTGGAAATCTTCCTGTCTCACTTAGCAGCACCTGTATGTGGGCTGGGTTGTGCTTGGACAGAGGAAGGCTTCTGCACAGCCTGCGACTCGGTGCTGCCTGAGCTGTGCAGGTGCAGTGGTGGGAAGGGCAAAGAGGGGGATGCTACACATTTCCCAAATGGCTTTTTGAACCACTGGGACGCAGCACATCAAACCTCTGGGCTGTTGAGTCTAAAAGGTAATCTCTGAGTAGTGCCTGGATACTGAACTGGAACAATGAGATAACAGAAAATGAAGTGGATTGTGGAAAATATAACTGGAAAATACTGGTTAGATCATCTAATTTATCAGCCTTTCAAAGCAGGATTGTTCTCAAATGTATTTTCTGGTGCGTTGTCCAGTTTTATTTTAAAGAAGCCCATTAAAATGTTTAAACTGAGTATTGTACTTTAGTTTGAAGTGAATGTATGCTGCATGATCTCTGTGACACTGCTGCATAATTTAGATTTCTTGCCATGCTATTAATAAATCTAGACAAAGACCAGATGCAAGCAAGCTGTAGCTGAACTCAAGAATCTGTGAAAGCTGGGCTAACCTCTTTAACAGTATAACATATGGCTGTTACATTAACACAGCCACTTTTTTTTGCTAAAGCTAAGCAATTTATTGAAAGCATGAGGAAAAAACCCAAGAACAGAAATAAAGTGTGACCTTTGATATGAAGTCTTCCCCTTTGACGGTTTCACCATTTAGTATAAATTGATGGGAATATACATCCAACCTACTGTTACAATTTTATAGTCTACACTTCTGTTTCTCTTGGTATCGCCTTTTTCATTTTTTTTCCCTACATTTATGTCATACAAGAATTTTAGGGAAAAGCATGTATGAACCTTCTGTGGCTATATATTTGAAGTGTTAACAAGCACAAGGTCTTTACAAATGGCTACCATCTGATTAAAGAAACGTTATGTCACAGTGTAATTATTTGTATTTTTTGAAAAAAAGCTATTTGAGAAAATTCTAGTGGTGGTCTGTAACCTTTTGTGTTTAGTATTGGAAAACTGATCCAACTGTGGGTTTCTTAGTGGAAACTGGTGATGTGTTATAACGATAGCAAGGCAAGCAATGGATTTTTCTTAATGGCAATACAGAAGAATGCAATTAATGACTATTTCATTTGCATGAATGAACAAACATAATGCAAACATATGTGAAATGTTGTTAACCCTTTCTGAGAGGCTCCATTACTTTATCTTGAGAATAGCCAAATACCAGCAGTCTCTGTTTCTTAACTAATCGTACTTCTCCACAAAAGTGCTTGTGATAAATCTCTGGAGAGAAGTGTGAGAAGAACACTTTCCTAATTTTTTTCAGACTCTTCTGATATGAGTGTTTTCAGTATGTGTATAGGTCTGTGTTCTGTAGCTAGCCCTGTTTCCCTGGCTTCACCCCAGCTCTGCCAATGCAAAGCAGTCAGAAGCTACCTGAATCAGGTAAATAAAGACTTTCCCTGCTGTGAGAGTAGAGAGTGCCCAGGGAGAATAGCAAGGTGTGGGTAATGCTTAAAAGCCTGTGATGGGTCCAGGTGTAGTTGAAACAGGGCCAAAACAAGGCAGGGCCAGGTCATTGCTGTGGTGTACAGCAGCCTCAGAGGGCTGCTGGGCAGCCAGCCCAACGTGGAGTTTTTTCCTTAATTTGTGTTGGTCCAACAGCTTAGAAAGGGGAAAAGGCAGGGCTTTGACGAGGGCTGAAAATGTTGCAGAAGAGGTGTCCGTCCCCCCCCCAGCTGCATCTTGACACCACTATACTCAGATATGGCTCAGCTCATGAACTTCAGACCATCTTTGTTTAAAAATGAAAGGAAGAGATTAGCATAGATTTAAAACAAATAACAAAACTATAATTGTGGATGTTGGCTCCCTTTTGAGGAAAACTTGGGACAGTATAAGGTTTCCAATTAATCAGCATAGTTCTGTGTAGTTTTGATGCAAAACTGCATGCATCTCATTAGTTTTGACTGAATTACATTGACTTCTTGGATTTCTTTTGAAAGTTGTTGGTTGAAAGCCTCTTGAAATCCTTGCTAGCAATATTGTGGAATATTTATATTGCTCTTATTCAGAGGTTGAAAAATTTAACAACCTATTTTCTGGTTAGTTTAATAAATAGTAATTCCCATGATGTCATTTGTACTCAAACATACAGTCCTAGGCAGTGCTTTCATCATCCGTGAGGCCCAAATCTGTGGTTTTGTGATATGAAAAGAGTGCACTAATAATGGGTTTGAGACCTTAACATAACATTGAAATATTTTCATGGAAACGGAATTATTGAAGTGGTTAATGTATTTGCATTTCAAGTAGATATTTCCAAAGGAAAATAGAATAACACTGTGTCTTTCATCATGTTTTCCATTCTACATTATTTTAATGTTTCCATTTTTGTATATGTAGCATATATTATTAATAAGCCATAGTTTATCTCAAGTATATATGGAATTGAAGGTAACATGAGGAATTCACTTTGCTAGTTGGCAAATATATTATCTACATACAGTTTGAGAACTTAAGAAGAATTTTATTTTTTAAAGTAAATAGTGTCATTTTAGTATTGAACATAAGAAAGAAACCAAGCTACAAATAAATTGATTTGTTCAAAGACGGTTATCCAGAAGAGAGAGTTCCAGTGTGTGAAAGTATGACTTTTTCCTCTTCTTATTCCCTGACAGTCAGGGGACTGTCATGAAGAAAGCAACATTGTCATGTTTCAGCTGTTCAGGTCATTGTCCAATGAATCTCATCCCATTTTTAATATGCTAAGTGATTTGCTAAAATCCATATCTGCTTCTCCTTTGTTTTGTCTAGAAGATTTCTACTTGTCTCCCATCTTAAGCTGCACAAATAGTATTAGTCTGACTTCTTAAACACAGCTCCTGCTCTTTTCCCACTGGGATTCAAACAACTTGTCCATTGCTTTCTCTTCCTCTCCAAAGTAATTTCAAATTTCTTGTGCCCATTAAGATTATGACTATTTCTTTTTCCACAGTAGTGGCTAAAAGTAATTTAGGCTTTTGTTTTCCTTTTACCTTGCCTTGTGTGGGTTTTTTTTTTTGGTTTGTTTGGTGGGTTTTTGTTTCTGGTTTTTGTTTGGTTTTTTTTTGTTTTGTTTTTTGTTTTCCTGTGGATGCTTACTTTGCCAACCTTCTTAATCTACTAATGTCAGTAAAGAAGAAAGATGAGTATTTTTTTTTTTCTGAAACACAATATTAGGGCGTTTCATATGGCTTTCGACTTCAGCTTTTTGACTGTTCTCTTAGTGATGAGTCCCCTGACAGCTGAAGTAAAATCTCCTACTCTCTTCATATGTGTACATCCTACTTCGTGAATTTCTTTCTTGCCCCAAATACTCCATGCAAAATGAAACAATTCCAGTATAGGCGGAGAGTATGTTCCGATGTAGCCTGTGCCTGGTTGTTGGGGATATTACCTGAATGTGTGGGTTCGGTTGGCTTAGCAAGGTAGCTAATGACTGCTCCAGTGACTCTTCTGTTGTATAAAGAGTGATACTACTGACACGTGTTTTATGTTAAGAAACAACCTTCCCTTCCCCCAATCCAGGAAAAAAATCCCAACAAACGAAGGACCATGAGTGGCTTTGTAAGTAAAGGCCTTAAGACTGAGTTCAGAAGTTGTGAATCATGAGCAGCGAGAGGTATCCTGCTAATTCAGGTTGCCTAAAGGCTGGGGAAGCATGGGATGCTGTCTCCGCTGGTGGCCAGGTGATTACAGCTTAGAAGTTGTGATGCTGAGCACTGTATCACTTCCAACCCTTTGTAGATTGAGGTAAATTTTTATTTATGTAGATTTGTAGATTTTTATGTCATTCTGGTTCTGTTCATTTAGGCCCCAGTTAGGCAAAGGTCTTATGCACATGCTTCAGATATGTCTGAGTGCTTTACATGCTGAGATCTTAAATAATAGCATCTGCGGAGCAAGGACTTCTCTCAGCTTCCTGCAAAATGTGCTTGATAAGTCATTTCATGTGGCCTATTTTAAGGAGTTTGTGTTGGATTAATCAAATTGCTTTCTAGAGTCTCGGAGCCAACTCTCCAATTAATCTTGTCTATGGTATTTGAAAGAAATTTATATATTCATTTGGGCTTCTTATGCATTGCTTAATGAGTTAATATATTGTCTTAAGTGGAATGAACATGGTATAAAACTGCAATGACATTATTTGGCTTGTCAACAATTAAAAAGTAATAGTAGAAAACTATCAAACTCAGTTACTGTGATGATTAAGAAAATCCAGGGTTGAAATTGGCTGTTAGTATGTAGTATGCTTACCATAGCAGGAGAAGAGATAACAGGCTCAGTTACAGTAAGATAAAGTATAATATTAATCAGAAGACTCTCTTTGCTCAGCAGTGTAGTTTTGTGAAACTATTTCACAAGCCACTCAACAAATAACTTCTCCGCACAGAGGAACTACAGACAACGGAAGAACAGCAACAATGTCTGTGTGTTATAATCTGGCTTGCTAATTTGTAGGTAACTACCTTCTGGCATGTTTGCCCAGTATGTCATGTGCAAGGTAATTTAGAGGCGCACATATCTGATGCTTTGGAAAATGATTTTTCCCCTCCCAACTGGAGTACAAAAGAGGGCGGGGGGTAGAGCACAGCACTGGAACACCTGGGAATCCAACATCTGATCAAAGCTCTTCTGTGAGCATGTAAAATTAGTTTTTCTTGGCTGCAAGTGAAGAAAGTTAAGCACATTAAATGGTATTTTTCAAGTCTTTTCCATTCCCTCCTGATGTCATCTTTAAATCTGGTAATTCATCCTTAACCGGTGAGACAACATTATTCACAAGAGGAATTTATTCGGAGGAGGCTTTCTCATGGCATTTCCTTCCTGCCGATGTTTCCCAGTGCTGAGCGCGCTATTCACGCTCCTGGAGCCTCCGGACAGCTGATGGCTGGGATGTGGCAGCCACAGGGACGAGGGCCATGCCAGGAGAGCCTGGCTTCTGGAAATGCCTGGCTTCCTGAGTGCCTTTTAATTCACGGAAGCCCGACTGGATGAGTGTATCGGAGCTCCACGGAAAGGAAAGGAAAGTGTTGTCACATTCTGTGTTGTAGTGGCTTGTGCAAAGTATAAATGAGAAATGAATTACCACCTGGATGCTTGGGTGGAAATAAGTGTTAAGAACAGTGGAAGGCATTTTTCACAGAAAGTATAGAGAAAAATATGTTGTTTCCTATGATTTCAGTGTCATCCTTTGTAGCTATTTAACTTACGGATTTACTACATTTCATTGTGTGTGGCTCTGATAGTTGTAGCACTTTGTCTTTCACTTAGGGGAATTTAACAAGTCGGGATTTAATTCAGACCTACTAACGTGGTTCCCCTGTGCTAAATACGAAAGTTTATTGCACGCACATTTCTTTAGATTTAATCATGGAATACTGGGTACAAGTAAACATATTAGCTATATTTGTTTGTTATAATTACATGGTATTTAAACAACACAGAAGTAATGTAACTGGATAGATAACCTTTTAAGACTTAATTACAAGGTTGTGTATGCCAATTACCAGAGTATAAGTACTACAGGGGTTTAATATAATGAGGTGTCTGGAACTTGCTGGTATCTGTCATGTAGCTAAGGTTCAGTAATATCACAGTTTAGAACTAAGTTTGTCTGAAATGAGAATATAAAATTTGCTAGTTGGTCATTTCCAAATTGAAACTCTTCTATGATGTAGCTGGACTTAAATTTGCTTTCCTGTTTCCTGTCATCTTACTTTATGAACATTGTCTAAGAAACATTTTTGGTGCCATGTTGTCTACTTTTCTCTTTCAAACTGAAGTCCACTAAGCATCTTTCTGAGTCCCTACGCTTGCTTTATTGCCCATATGCCTTCTTCTGTCTAAACTGTGAATCTCTTAGCGCACAGCTAAAACAAGGGAAGAGCTGTTACTGTGTGTAAGTGTGTGCAGTGGTAGAGATTTATGATTGTTGTCTGCATTCATGTAACCCTTAGGAAATCCTGTCAATTACTGGAATTCATCTTTATTGTAAGCAGAATTCCTCTCTCTCTCTTACCATTCTTCTATCCACAAACACCCTCTTTTCTTTAACCTTGCATTTTGTAACAGGGGATTTAATCTCCCTTTCTTCATCACCTTGTCCATCACTTTGCTCTTCCAGATCTGCAAACTATGTCTTCTGCTCCAGTGACATAACTCTTGGTACCTTGCCAAGTGTATAGATTAAGCTGGACTGCTGAAGCGATGACATGAGATTTTCTGAGTAGCTATGATATTTATCCAGGGAGTCTACAGTCTGTCCCAAGATGCTGTACTTCAGTTCGGGCTGGCTACCTGACATGTCATGATACATTGAAATGCCTCAAGTAGGAATTCGGAAAGGGGATCTTGGACTTCTTGGGTGGTGAGGGAGCGACTGAGCGACAGGTCTGTGGTGGCAATCATGTCTGTTTTGCCAGAATACTCAAAAAAGAGTGGGTGGCTGGTATGAGTGGCACTGAGGTTTTAAGTTTGTTTTTCATCTAGATATTATGCTTTTATGGATTGCTGGTTAGCGCATTTTGAATGCAGAACAGCTCTTAGTTTTATGAACTGGTAGGACATAAGGACAGCAGGCGCATATTGGTGTTAAATTATAGATTCTGGTTTTCTTTTTTATGCTATGTACTTCCAGTTACTTAGAAAAACACATTTTTATTTAATTTCCTGTAAAATTTCCTAATTAAGAAAAAAGGCCTTTTTGAGATCCTGCAAGTGCCTAGATAACTTGCTCAGCCAGATTTTTCCAAATGTGTCTAGTGCTCAAGTGTTCTAACATTTGCATAGTTTAAGCACATCATTACATTAGAACATACATTAGAAAATGTAAGGATCTTTCTCATCTTGGCTGTCTGGATGGCAGATGAGATTTTCTGTGTTTTCATCTGTTTTCATTAGTGTATCCAGCTTTCAATATGATGGCTGTTCAATATGTGTTTTAACTTGCTATAAATAAAAACCCCCAATCCCTCTGTTTTATTTTTGTTATAAGAATAGTAATACCAAGAGAAGGGAGTTCTGCCTGTCCATTCCCTTGATCTCTCTGTCATGGTATATGACAAAGACTAAAACATTTCCAATCAGAACACCCAGACCAAGTGTCAGTAATGTGAAATATGCTTCGTTTCTTTTCCTTTTGAGGAGACTTTACAGTAATGTGTGGTTAGGGCAGCGGAGTACATCTGGAAAGAAACTGGTGACCTGTAATCTTATGGAGTGGAGAATGCTGCTTGAAGTGAGGTAGCAAAGATTTCAAACTGAGGATGTAACGCCAGCTGCTTTCAGCACTATATTGGCTATTCCACAGAGAAGTTTATTTCATGCATGACAGTTGTGCTGCTTTTGGTCAGAGGTGATGATTTCAGGACTCTGATATCATAGTATCTAAAGTCTGTGAAAACCTTTCCATTCACTAGTTTTTTATTCAGTAATTCACTAACTTCTGTTCTGTCGTGTCCTTCCCCCCCCCCCCCCCCTATCTTCTTCCTCCTAAAAAAACA
>NW_010972617.1:820584-854962 GCF_000737465.1 Haliaeetus leucocephalus
TTTTTGTGTCCCCCCCCCCCCCCCCCCCCCAATTCTCTTCCACTTAAAAAAAATGTGCTATCTGTCATAGAGCTTTCCTGACAGTGGGGTTTTTTGGTTTTTTTTGGTTTTTTTTGTTAGTGGGGAAAAAAATGACAGAAACACGGTACTTTAAGTTTGAAAGTAGTTTTATTTGTGTTCCCACTTGCTGCCCTTGCTGTGGGTAGCACAATGGGTTTCATTAGTAAAGGCAAATATTCTGTCAGTTTTGGATCCTAAGTAATATCGATGAACTGTTGCAGGAGGGAGTTTTTGCTTCCTGAACAGCCTGGAGCTGTAGGCAGTTGCCTACACTTAGTCAATGCTGTTGTCCAGAATCCTTGCCTTATTTTCATACGTGGGTATATAAGCCATTTACGCTTTCAAGTCTCTGGGAAACAGTTGAGAATAGAGCGATTTACCTCTGCTGAAATTTGGTCAGGGTGGTGAGAAGCCGTGGTCCCCTGCAGCACTGCGAAGCCGTTGAGTGTGCGCGTGTACGTGACCTGCCATGCAGCGTTCTTCAGCTGAGCTGTTGGCGAATTGTCTGTGCTTACTTGGAATAGGCCACGGTGATTCAAGTGCTGATGATTACAGCTGATTCCAGTTCTAGTCTGTAAGGAGTAACCTTGAGAAGGAATTCCAAACTTGAACTATCACAAAAGGTGATCAAGAGTAAATTGAGCTTTTTGGAACATTGTGGCCATCTGCTTTCTTCCTAATATAATTCAAAGTGCTGGTCATGCTGTGTGAAGTAGAACAAAGATAATTTGTAATGAATGTTCAACTAATTTCACTGTACTTTGTGGCTTTTGCACAAAAGCCAAAGTATCTCACATAACTTCATGATTTGAAAATACCTGTGAAATTCCTTCAGCAAACCATTTCTCATTTGGCAGTTTCTGAATTGTGTATACAGACTACTTTACAGTAGGAGAATTTTTGCATAAATTTTACTCTTTTGTTAACCCCACTTTAAGCTGTGTGTTTGTTTGGTTTTTTTTGATTTAATATAGCATGCCATGGCATTGATAGACTATTTAGGGTCACCACTGTGTTCACCACCGTATCAGCTAACTGTTCAGGGCAGATCTAAATGAGAAGGTGCTTAAAATACCAATAATTTTTCTATGTGAACGTTGCCAATATTGTAATAGCCCTGGCTTTGAGCTATAGTGGTAGGGAGTGTTGGAAAATGGTTCTTGGTTCACTGCAGTCACAGAACTGTTTTTATTTCTTGATTGGATAAGCTGTGCTGCAAAATGGAGTAGTGTCCATTGCAATTACATATGCAATTTGATAGTTGAAGCTATTGATAATTAATTTTTCTTTTAGTGAATTTACAACAGCAACAAATTAATATGACTCAGTATTTGTGGAAAATAAATGTGAAAACATGGCCAATTCTAATGAAAGTGTTTCACACTTAAACTACTATTTCCAATTTATACTTTGTCCAGTGTTCACTCACATTGTTTATTTGATTCTTTTATAATTCAGATTTCATCATTGGAATTATAAGCCAGTTGTAAATTCACTGGAATGACCTTTGCATGGCTACCAGAAGTTGCTATGGATTTCTGTTAGCGCTCGTATTGGGGTGAAAGTATAGTGGGCTTGTAATTGCCTTTGATCAAGTTCTGGGACATTTTTGGTAATAAGAAATGTAGAATTATGAAATCTGCATTCACCTAAGCTTGCAACTATGTTCCTGTCTTTAAGCATATGAGTGCCTCAAGGCTTTGCTTGGTCTGCACCTGAGAATGTGAACCTATTTCTACTTAAAATAATGGGAGAACTAGTCAGTAGAAGAACAAGGCATATTGTATTTGGAATCTGTGATGACTTATACTTAGATCTGTAATGTGTTCATATATATCAAACCAACTCAGTATATTTTAGTAGGTTTGAATTCTTACTGAGCTTTTCTTTAAAAAATATTTTGTAATTGGTGCAAACAGTGGACATTGCATGAGAACTCGGGACTAACTAAGGACAAGCAAGCAAATGGAAGGCTGGGAAGTCAGAACATGATTTTTGGTTTCTCATTTGAACTTGCACCGCATTAGTTATAAGGCCTAGTTCTGGAATAGTTTTCCCCCGGAGAGTGAAGGTATGTAATAGACAGGAGAGCAGCCTTTGCTTGTAAAGGTGCTGCGATGAAAGATACGGAGCATTTCAAGAGGAAAAAAAAATTACATAGGGTGGGAGAAATGTTACAATTTTTTTTCCGAATTATTGAAAACACTAGGGTTTTTTTCTTTTGTAAATGTTCTGTCAGCAATTGGAATTTTTATACATTGTGCTAATCCTACCTTTATATAAAAGTCATAAATCTTACAAATTAATGTGTCAGGCAGTTACCAGAACTCTTCAGTCTGTTTCTTTTTATGGAGTGATCTGACACATTTTGCAAACAGCAGACCTAGGTGCTCTGCATGAGTCCCAAACTGGATTTTTAGCGATCAGCTCATAGGAATGGACTCTGGCACTACTTCCAATCAGGCGAGAAAATGTGGTTTAACTTAAAGGCAATAATACTGGAAAGAAAGATATGAATTATTGACCTTTTGACATTGGATTTTAAAGTTTAGCATAATAGCACTGTGGCCTATGAATGTTTTTATTGGTACTTCTATTAGTTCCCTAATAATCTTGACATTTCCAGTTACTTTCCAGTTATATTACATTTGCTGGAGAATAGAAGTCTCTTTTTCTCATCTCCCTATTTTTCAAGTACGCAGATAGATTTAATGGCTAATTGGCAGAATTAATTTTGTTGCTTAATTTGCTTATGAAATTTGAGGGATATGATTTTGAACTTTTAGCTGACCTCTACAAATTTATATGCAACTATTTACAAACATAAGTCACAACTTCTTTGTTTATTCTGTGAAGAAAATACAATAGTGTAACTGCCAACAACTAAAATCTCTAATAGAGGGAAAACAATTTTGCCTTTAATACCGAAAAGGCAATATGCGATACTGTAAAAGAAAGGTCCAGTTAGGGTCTGTCCTAAAAGCAGCAGCATTTATGGGCAGTTCAGAATAACCAATATACATTACAGAATAAATTTTTATAAAGATGTTTTCATTACAGCAAATAGCTTGGATATTTTTAATATAGACTTTTCTGTATTACACTCTTCTGATAACTTTTGCTGACATCCAGCAAGTTCTGAAGTCCTGGAATTCTCTTGAGGTTTTCTAGTGCAGAGACCAAAAAAAAATTGTTAAATGCTTCCAGTGCTCCAGCCCTGAAGCAACATTCTGCAACCAGATGATACATATAAACTCGCTTCCCATAAGAGAGCAGTCTAGTGCTGAAGGAAAAAAAAAAAAGCTATGTTTTTAATATCAGATGTTTTTAACCCAAGCATCTGTTTTGAAATTTTCTTAATTCAGAAAATGTCATGTTAAAGAAAGTGCAAAGTACTTTAAAATCATTAGGAATGAATAAGGCAATTTGGAGGAATGACAAACCACTAGTTTTTCTGAACACAAGGAATGCTCTTGCAACAGCACTGGAAGAGCAATAGCACTGGAAGAGTCATTACTGCCGGTACATGTGGTACCTGCAGCATCACTGGTGGTATTTCTAACCCAAGAAGCTGAGATGTTGCACTAACATCTTGCCACCTCTGTGGCAACTGAACACCCTGAACCCATTTCACAGAGGTCTCTTTTCTTGCTTGCTAGATAGCCAGCGTGGGCCTCGGTTGCTGAGAGGAAGGGAATTGAAGTTGTTGTATTACACCAACAAAGGCTTTTGAGTTGTGCCCTAAGAGTTACTTCTGTATTTGTCAGTCTTCTGTAATTTTAGGAAGATTGTCTTCGCTGGAATAAAGTCAACAAATAGGAACATGGTATAGGTGTGATGTCTGTCCTTAATTAGCTGCTTCATACAACTAATGCTTTGATCTGTGATAGTAAGTAAAGGGATTTAAGTTTGTACTGATAACACCTAAATTTGCAATTTTGCTGAGAATTTGTCAGCTTGGCCACATCAGCAGCACGGTGCTTCAGTGCAAAAAGCCTTTTTGACCCGCCTGCTAAATGGTAGTGGTGTTATGAAAATAAAACACCAGTGGATCTAATCTTTTCAGTGCAGGACACTGAGTGAGCATCATTTGATGTGTCTGGCAGTAGTGAAACACATTGTCATTCAAATATTAAAGGAAAAGTTTGCATTTTTAATGCCAAGCAGGCAAATTTTGGCCAATTGTTTGAAATCAAACATGCATAAGCCCAGTGTAAAACTGAATTTTACTTTCTTTTAACATTTTTAAAGGCAATTATTTTACTGTAGTATTCTTTCTGCTGTATACTGTGACAGGCTGCTTCAGCTTCTGCCAGTTCAATTGACACATGTTTCTGCCAGCGTAAAAGAAAGCAGCTCCATTCACTGGAATTTTCCTAGTTTGTACCAGGAGAGAGTTTAGTTCTACTTGACCACAGAGGTTATTTCTCAAACAGATTTTTTTATTATTCTCTGTAGTGGCTCTTTGAGAAAAGCAGTATGCATCAGTAATGCCTTGGAAACTTTCAGGGTCTGTCCGTCCCCATGCACACACATTTTCTTCCTTCCAAGGGGCAAATCTCCATCAGTTGGATACCTCCTTGTGGCTCTCGTACCTTAAATTTATGTGAAATGTGGGATTCTAAATAGATACTTTATTTTAGGATTGATCTTCTTGCAGACCTTGCTTGTTTGCTAACTTATTTCTTGGGGACAAGTATTTCAAATAACTGCCTTCCTTACAAAGACAGTGTAGAGTACAGGATAGGCCATCTCCTTTGGCAGCCTCTTGATAGATTGCTGATTGCAGATAAATATTATCTCTGTTTATCTTGATAGTGTCTTAACTCTGCCTCTTCTGAGGCTTTATTTTTTCCTCTTTTCCTCTGAGCTTTCCTTGGGTTTAGCCATCTTTCCTAGGAAGTGATGTTGATTGTGCCTGCTTGTGTAGTAATTTTCTGCCGATGTATTTTCAATCTGTTGATAAGGATGGAGGTCAAAGGCAGCAAGATCCTACTGGCATTGCAGAAACCAGTGCTTGGGCAAGATGAAAAAGCCCGTCTGGGAGTTCCCTTTTTGTCCTCGCACGAAGGCTACCGTGTAAGTTTGTAGTTACCTTTTCCCTGGGCGCTTTTTCTGGTCCCTTGATACAAATCCTTGCTGGACTGTTAAGACACCTTGAAAGCAACTGGGCATGTGCTGCCTCCTGGCCCAGCATCCAGGCAAAGCTTGGGGGAGATGCTGAGGGTGTCCCGGGGGGCACGCTGGTGTGCGAAAGGGGAAAAGAGCATTTACTGCAGTAAGTAGGCACAGAACATTCAAGTCTACAGGTCTACTCCTTGCACAACAGTTTCTTCAGTCATCTTGGTGTTTTTCTGCCTGATCCTGGAGATCTCTAGGTTTCTCCCTTGCCAGTGTAATGGTATTATTTTTGTTTGTTTTTCCTGGTCCCACACTGAGACCGTGGTCTCTGAATACAAGCACAGCCATGGGGTGTGTGTGCTAGATGAGATCCAGTAGCGCAGAGGTTCCCAAACTGTGGTCTCCAGAAGGCTGCTTGTATGTTGCTGGCTCTCTCTGTTTGTTTGCAGCTGCTAAATTGCATTAAAGACTGCTAAAAATAGACTAGACAGTTCCCCATTTACTTTCCAAGCCAGCAATTGCTATAATTGCCACTTGTCGTGGGGAATATAAGTATGTGTGTGCAAGTGCATAAGCATCTGTGACTGAGGGAGGAATTGTGGTGAAACAAGGTCTCCAAGAGGCGATTCTCTTTCCTTATCTCTTGCTGGATTAAGAGTTTTTGGGAATGCTGTCCAGGAATGGGAGGATGTTTCCCTTCAGTTCCCCTTTGCTTTATGCTTCATGGGAGTGAGATCAGATGATGTTGACTGACAGGTCAGGCACTTGTGAAGACACTAGCCTGAATAAAGAGATAGTCTAGGCTATGAAAAAATTCAGTTCCCTTAGAGGAGCACAAAAGTTCTGTGAATTTTTGTTGGCACAATTTGTTGCCAAGCCTGATAATTGTTTTAACTTAAGTCCCATAAGGGAAAGGGAAGGTAACTCCACTCTTTGATTAGTAGCTCCAGGCTGTCTGTAGACTCAGTGGAAGGAATTTTGAGGGTTTTGTCTGAAACCATAAGTGCAGGATATTTTAGAACTGCAAGCTCAAAATACCAATTTAACATGATTGTTTGATCTCGTTATCCCTCCCAAATATCCATTCAGTCTCTTTTGGAGTTTGATCTCGTTATTCCTCCCAAATATCCATTTAGTTTCTTTTGCATCATGCAGTGAAGAAATAAAGATGATGTTAACCCCAAACAAGAAAAAGCACGTCATATCTCATGCTCTGTCAAGTACCCAGTGTACCAGTTGTTCTAGATCTGTATTGTGTTTTATTGAATGACTTTTTTACTCTTATCTGGGAGTTTTATTGGGAAGATTTTAGCTCACGTTTTTATGGCTTTTTTGATTCTT
This sequence comes from Haliaeetus leucocephalus, assembly GCF_000737465.1. NCBI lineage: Eukaryota > Metazoa > Chordata > Aves > Accipitriformes > Accipitridae > Haliaeetus > Haliaeetus leucocephalus. The sequence continues at coordinate 827,107 of NW_010972617.1, forward strand.
CTCTGGCTTCAAGCAAGCGCTCTGCCCAGTGCTGGCAGGGGACGGATGGAGGCCGGGGGGAAGAAAGAATTGGTGTCTTTTATTAGAACTAGGTTTGGAATCTCTTCCTTTCTCTCAATGAAGTTTTAGTGTTTTCCCTTAAAAGAAACAAAAACAAAACAAAAAACCCCCCCACCAAAACACAAACCAAGAAACCTAATTATGGTTGCATAAACATGATCATTTTAGCAACAAAAAAACCCCCCAAACCTCCTCTGCAGCTGCATGCCTACAATAAAGCCCACTGCAAAACTTTGAGCGTTTTTTGATCAAGAAATGCAAAGACTGGCTGTGAAAATGCTCAGTAAATTGGAATGTTTTTCCTTTTTTTCCTTTTTTTTTTTTTTTTAACTGTAGAGAAGTTTCAGTGGAAAGAAATTCAGTTAACCTCTGTATTTTTCTCCCTGCTGTAAGGTCTAGAAGAGATGTGAGCGGAGATCACTGGGAGGAACTTGCAAGGTTCTTGTAGAGGCTTACCTGGGGAGAACTGGGATGATGCGATGGGTTACCAAGCTCATTAGCACAGCCTGTGCGTGGGAAGAGAAAGTTGAGCATGAAGAAAGAGCGACTGTCTCCTTGGTGTACAGTTTGTGCAGGCAGCTTGTGGCCTGGAACTATGAAATTGTAGCTGTATGAGGCAGGAGGGAGAAGGAAGCAAAGGGGAGGGGAGCTAGCACAATGTTCGAGCCAGACAGTCATGGGAATTGAGATGAAGTTGTCAAGAGCAGAGGTGAGCGAAACCTTAAAGTTGGGGAGGCTGTTCTAATTCGAGAGGAATGGTGCTGTGGAGCCAGTTAATGGATCTAAGTGGAGTAGTTAGAGGGGAAGGTGAAGTCGATCTCAGGCTAGATTAATCCCTGATGTAATCTTGTTGGCATCATTGTGCTGGCTTCCCTCCTTTTCAAGCTTCAGTGGAATTCCTTCAAAGATATATTTGGCCCTTCCAGTTCTTGTTTTACCAGATTCCACTGAATCATCATGTTTTACCAGATGCTACTCGGAGCCTCTGCCCTGGATTACATCACTGGTGTCGGGGCAGTGGGTCGGGTTACGGGGAGAGCAGCTTTCCCTGTAAAGAAATTGTCATACTTGTGAAATGTTTTGCTTAATGAAATTATGGCTGTAGCTGTTAAATTTGCAAGTATTTTCAGTGCCAAATAGCTGAACAGATCAACAGCAAAACTCTACTGATGTGTGTGTGGGAGGCTGGCAAATTATTTCCCTCATCTACTAGCTTAAATGCTTAAGAGTCAAGTTCTCTTTCCGGCTTTGTCATCAATGTGCTGTGTGATGTTGGCCACTTCATGTAGGATGCATGTCCCTGTTTCCCAGTCCATAATGTGGGAATGATAGTATTCCCTATGCTTAGAACGATGTGAAGCTTTACTCACAATTTATAATTTACTTTGAAATTCTTCAGTACCAAGTGCTATTGAGTAGTATGTGGTGTTACTGGATGCTGCTACGTAGCCAGCCCTTTTTGAGCTGACATATATTTAATCTGATTCTTGTAATAATTATTAAATATAACAAAACTATATCAGTATAGAAGGCCTTCAGTGAAAGAAAAGAACACATATGTACTGGGAGAGGTACGTATCACTGGGATCTAGCTGCCGATCAAGTGAGGAATGCATATTTATTTCTGTAGGAAACCACAAATCCTTTGTTAACAGAACTGACAGGTCATCCTTGACTTTTTAATCCACAGAATGGCCTTATTCATTTTAAATTTGCCTTGTGTTACAGCGTGTGAGTTCAGAGTCAGACCTGAACATTCTCACCACATGGAAAACATTTCAGTGGAGCGATGGAAAGCATTATTTTGTAAATGCATTTATTAACAGCGCAAACCGGAACAATTGAGCACGTCGGGCCTCAGTTTGATTGCACAGCATCACATGAATTTGTTGTTGTTGGTTTAATTGTAGGTAAAGAAGAACAGCAATTTCAGTGAAGAAAACTACTATAGGGGTACCTTTTTTTTCTCACATACTCCTGTACCTTGAATAATGGGTTTTTTTGCCAGCTGGATTTTTTAAATTTGATTTTCTATTTGAGGTGTCAAAATATTATTGTATTTAGCCAGTGGTCACAGAGTTCTTAGAATCTTGTTCAGTTTCATGTTTAACCGTACTGATGCTAATAGATCTGCTTAACCTCATAAAATCCAGTTTGTGAGCATGTGATTATAGCTGAAACAAACACATTCCCAGGTTTTCCTTGGGAATCTTGCTAGGAACAGCCTTTGTCCTTGGAGTTGACACAGTGGAGCTAATCGATCATGAGAAAGAAAAAGATTTAAAGTCTTTGAGAACTCTTAAATAGAATTTCATGAGCAATATGTTGAGAAGTGGGATATTTACTTCCAGGCAGTAGAAGTGTTGTGTCAAGATGGACTCCATGTGAAGAGGGTGGGCGAGCGAAGCACAGATCCACCTGCTGCTTTTGCAGTATGATCGACACTTTCCGTAATTGAAGAGGACTACCCAAATTGACCTAAATCTGCATGTTTCTAATAATAAAATGGAGTCAATAAACAAAAGCCACATGTACAGAGACTATGCACCTGTTGAAGAGATCACTTTTCATTGTGAGTAGCATCAGGTGCCTGCTTAGCTGCTTTAAACCATTTGCATGTTGACTTCCTTGAAATGTTATGTTATACATTTTAGAAAATGTAATGAGGATGCTAATTAAAGGAAGCTAATTGAAGGCCTCCAGGTGATGTAGCATCACTATACTTTTTTTAGTATTGGTTAAAGAATGGTGGAAGCAATCATCAGCTGTTTATGTCAGTACCTTTGTATTGGTTCACATCCTCTACTGGCCCAGCTGCCTGGTGGCTCGTGGTAGTGTCCCCCTTAGCTTTCCCAGCTATATTTTATTTGGTTGCTCCATATACCACATGTTGAAAGAAAACCTTCTAGTTAAAAGACCAAGCAGGCACAATGGGTTAAGGGGAGTGGAGTGCTTGGATGAACATTGTAACTCTGAACAAATGAATGTCTGAAGATTCTGCTTGAATACAGTGTGATCTTTGTACCTTTTTATTGACTGCTTCTTGAGCGTAGTTTCTCTGAGAATGTCGTGAGATTTTTCAGTAGCTCGGAGACAAAGGAAGTCAGTTTGTAGACTTTGCATGTAGTCTGTGTTTCACATCATTTCTATTTAGAGAATTCTTAATGAGTGATAAATAATTTCCAAATGTATCTATCATGCATTAATGCTTCTGTTGCATCAAAAGAAAATATTTTGGTTGAGATTATTTCAGAGTATTGACATAACAAAGGCTTGAAGCCAGATGACAGGCATCGCTGTGAGTTTAACTCTGTTTCTTTTCAGTGCAAACGAATGCACATATGCACACAGAGGCATAACACCCCCCCCATTTTGCTGATGATGATCTGGGGTGGGCTTTGTCCACACTGTGTCACTACATACTGACACTACATCACTCTGAACATGACATATCACATACTGAGTGTTAATCCAAATAAAAGATGAGCAGAAAAAGGAAGAGTCGATTATTTATGAAACAAAGCAATCTGAGGAAAATGTCCTGAGTACAGCATAAACGTTGGGGAAGTTTCAGTGTATGTAAACGTCTTAGAACAGTTTGTGAAGCTAAGTAAAATCAGTCTATGCCATGAACAGGGAGGAGTATGTTGGTGTTTGTGTACTGGTGTCCTGACTGTAAGGCAAACTCAAAAGATATTTTCTCTTTTTCTTACAACCCTCTTTAATCTTGCTCCCAGACTTGGTTAAAGTTAGGTCTTCAACACAGACAGGAACCTTGGACCAAAAAGTCAATGGTGCAGGTGTACGAGTACTCTAAGGCTGAGAGATGGTTTTTTTTTTTTCTGTGCTTGCACGTGCTTTACATGCCAGCCTGAGCTCCATGCAGAGAGGCTGCTTTGCCTGTGCAGGTTGGCCCACAGACTCTTCAGAAGGTACTTCCTAATTCCAGTGTGATGTCTCCTGTGATTGAGCTGGATGGAGCAGGCTCTCTGTTTTTGTCTGTACTCTGCTTTCTGACGCACAGAAGGAAACAGTTGGCCCCTTGTATATTGAAGGTGCAACTTTTTCTTGTAAGAATGTTTTTTCCAAGAAATGTTGTAACTTTCTCTGTTGAGATACTTGTCCGCCTAGTATTTTAGAAGGCCTTTCAGTTCCCATTTCCCTGTCTAAATCACAAGAGACTCATACGCAGTATATGGAGTTCTTTTAGCTAAGATAACACTGATGAGAGCATGAGTGTGGCTGGATTCTTAATGTCATCAAGGAGCACCCAGGTGATGTGCAAGTAAATGGATGTTTTTTTGGTGGTAACCTTGATCTAGATGGTTGATAGAGGCTGAAACTCCAGTTTTGGTCTGTCTTCTATGAATGCTCAGCTAGGGATTCTGCCAGGGCAACTCGGTAACACTTAGTGCGATGTTTGTTTTATAATCTGGAGTCAAGACACCAGTTTGTCCCATTGGCCCGTTACAGCTGTCAGAGTGAAACATCCCCATGGTTAATTACAGTGACCAGTTTCCTAAGGTTTCTAGAGTAACTGCCTAAACTGAGAGAATCTTCCAGGAGGCAATTTGGGATATTTAACTTGGGAGTTTTTCTTTCTTTCTTGGATTGTTCGAGCAGGCATATTCTCTTAATGTACACACCTTAAAATTCAGTGATGTCATTGCTCTTCTCTGAGAAGAATAAAATAGCGTGATTTCTAAAAATGATGCTTCTAGTCAAAGGTAGGCCTGGATCTAACTAGGCTCTGACTTCATAGTGAAACCTGGGTGGCAAACTGATGAAAAATACTTTGAGCTATCATGTGTAGTCACAAAGGACAGAGTGCGAAAACTGAAACTTGAGTCGTGAGTATGAGGTTGAGACTAATTTTTTTTTTCTCCTCTAAGCCCAATATAAACATTGTGACTTTGGTGTGTCACTCTGGTATCGAGTGCTGGAAGGAGCACATTCGTCATTAAAATCCCAGACTAGTGGAGATGTTACTAGATTCGCTGTTAAGCTTTTTGACATTTACTGTGCTAGTTCTGTCATTAGAAGAAACCCTTTGTCAGCAAATCTCCTATTGTACGTTTTTCTGTTTAATGAACTGAAAGATGATTTGCTTCCTTTTTCTGGTATTTTTCCCATTTTTCACTACCTGAGATTAGAATAAGTTACTCAGTTTTATCTTCAGGAGGACAGCCTTCTCCTTTTAGTTTAATCTTTCACCTTTGATCCTTTTTGTATGTGAACATCTCTGCTATGTAATTGTGTGCTTTCTAATGTAATCTTAGCCCTCACAAAAGCTAAATGACAGATTTCTCTCTCTATTCTTATACTTCATCTTGTCCATGTCTGTCTTGCTCATCCATCATCCCAGGAAGAGCTACCTGTAACAAAATTCATTTCTGAGCACTCATTAACATAGGAAATAATTTTTGCTTTTTAATTTTTTTTACTCAAAGCTGGGAATGGCAGTGGCTGAAGGTCCAGCTCCCTTACAGTGGCTGTGTATTGGCTTTGTGTGGCAAGGTTTTGGTAGCGGGGGGTGTGTGTGTGTTATAGGGGTGGCTTCTGTCAGAAGCTGCTGGAAGCTTCCTCTGTGTTCGAGAGAGCCCATACCAGCCGGCTCTAAGATGGACCTGCCGCCGGCCAAGGCTGAGCCAATCAGCGATAGTGGTAACGCCTCTGTGATGACATTTTTAAGAAGGGAAAGAAAAGTTGGGACAGACGGAAGTGGCAGCTGGAGAGAGGAGTGAGAACATGTAAGAGAAACAGCCCTGCAGACCCCCAGGTCAGTGCAGAAGGAGGGGAGGAGATGCTCCAGGCGCCGGAGCAGAGATTCCCCTGCAGCCCATGGGGAAGACCATGGTGAGGCAGGCTGTCCCCCTGCAGCCCAGGGAGGTCCACGGTGGAGCAGATATCTACCTGCAGCCCGGGGAGGACCCCACGCCGGAGCAGGTGGGTTCCCAAAGGAGGCTGTGACCCGGTGGGAAACCCACGCTGGAGCAGGCTCCTGGCAGGATCTGTGGATCTGTGGAGAGAGGAGCCCACGTTGGAGCAGTTTTTCTGGCAGGACTTGTGACCCCATGGGGGACCCACGCTGGAGCAGTCTGTGCCTGAAGGACTGCAGCCCGTGGAAGGGGCCCACGCTGGAGCAGTTCGTGAAGAACTGCAGCCCATGGGAAGGACTCACGTTGGAGAAGTTCATGGAGGACTGTCTCCCGTGGGAGGGACCCCACGCTGGAGCAGGGGAAGACTGTGATGAGTCCTGTCCCTGAGGAGGATGAAGCGGCAGAAAATAACGTGTGATGAACTGACCGTAAACCCCGTTCCCCGTCCCCCTGCGCCGCTGGAGGGGAGGAGGTAGAGAATCCGGGAGTGAAGTTGTGCCCAGGAAGAAGGGAGGGAAGGTGTTCTGAGATTTGGTTTTATTTCTCATTACCTTACTCTGGTTGATTTGTAATAAAGTGAGTTAATTTTTCCCAAGCTGAGTCTGTTTTGCCCATGATGGTAATTGGTGAGTGATCTCTGCTGTCCTTATCTCGACCCACAAGCTCTTTGTTATATTTTCTCTCCCCTGTGCAGTTGAGGAGGGGAGTGATAGAGCGGCTTTGGTGGGCACCTGGCGTTCAGCCAGGGTCAGCCCACCACAGGCTGCAAATAAATGTTTAGGTGTTTATACAGATAGCAAATGCGCTCTTTTGGCATCTTGAATCAGGGATGTGAAACTGCCCAACCTTACCTAATGATACAGTGTTTCTCTCAAGGTACTTTTATCTCAGTAGGAGCCTGTTACTATTTTTGCTTGTCTCAGTAGGAGCCTGTTACTATTTTTGCTGCTACAGTCAATGGCAAAAATACTGAATGAGGTGTATGTAAAACCAGACAACATTAACATATAGAGCACAGGACTAGAAATAACGTTTGATGAGACAGACTATTCTATCTCACAATTTTGATTCTTTTTATGATGTAGAAAAATTTAAGAAGGCTCTAGTGTAGTTTATATCAAAAGATTACTTCTGAGAGCCTGGATAAACATTGCTAGAATCTATATTTCAACTTTCAAGTGTTTAACAAAGGATTATGGGATTGTCCTATAACCATGAGCTAAAGTATGGGAATTTACATTTTCCTTTTTGCAGGATAGTTCCTCTTAAAATTGTACTCTGAACAATGGCTTATTTTCTTGTGCCAGTACTTGAATCCAAATACTGTGGCTTGGCAGCAGGCAGGTCTCAGATTTCAACCACATGTATTTTAAAAAAAAATCAAAAGATCCTTATTTGGCACTCCACTCACATATCTTAAAAAGCTGTGTTTGTGTGTCAGATTTAAAAATAATTGAAACCAGGGGTTCAAAACCTGAACTTTTCTTCCAGGATGTTTTGACTTCAATTGATTCCAAAAGCATTGAAGAGAACAGAATGGAAACCGTGTGCAGCATGCGGCATTGACAACGCGCGTAGAAACGTAACTACATGGAGCACACATACGTGATACTACCGTGGCCCTTCTAAAAATACTCATATTTGTCTTACATTTTGTATTTAAAACAAATATATACACACAAGCGCAAGCTTTCATGGTAAAACATTATGCAAATTTCATTTGCTAAATAGAAGATCACTTTGCCTATGAAAGTGTTATAGATTTTTGTTGACTGAAAATTGGTAGCTATATCTTTGTGTGCAGTAATTTAAGACTCGAAGTGTAGTTTATGTGGAACTAAAACTGGTGAGGGGATTAGAATAGTGTTATATATTACGTCAGAATGACAGAGGTTAATATCCTTATTTTTCAAAAATGTCTCTTTGGATCTCTAATATCTATGAATCTTTTTTTTTGGCCATTAAAGTAATATATTACTGCTTGTGCCAGAAGTCACAATATACAAGAGGATGTCTCTCTCTTTCTTACACTGTGTTTTAGAAATATTTGGAAAAAAAGATGCAAACTTGGTAGCTGGCCTCCAGTAACCCGTTATGCAGAAACTTGTCCGTATTCCCAAGGAATTTTTTATTTCATCTGCAAAAAATTATGTGCAAAGATGAGTCTTGATCTTCTGGAAGTAAAACATCCACCAAGGGCATGAAAAAAACCAGACGTGTAAGTGGAGAAAACTCTAGCTTGCTTCTGTCTATGATTTATAGGTGAGGCGAAATGTCAACTGAAGAGAAAGTTATCCCAGAAATTATCAGCCGAAGCACAAATTCATAGCTTATTATGAATTATCCTATAGGATAATATCACGACAAATAGAAATTAAACCCGACACATACCAAGCATTGGTTTTCCATCTTTTCATAACAAAAATTCTTGTGTGGCTGCTGCTCACCCTTACAAGCCTTACCCTGGCCTGGCTATCTGGTACTTCCAAATGGCAGAGAGATGTAAAGAGCAGCAAAGGGTCCTAAGTGAAAGAGAGGAATTATAGGGCTGGGTCAGATGCCCCATGTGACAAATACGTAATATTTTTTCATGTCCACATTGCAAACCAAATGAGAAAAACAATTGGGGAATCCAGAAGAGGTAAAGAAGCAACGCAGTCGTCCACTACAACTAAAGGGATTCTTTGGTCACACACGTTTAAAAAAACCCACCAAAAACACAAACCAAAGATGGAAAAAATCCAGCAAATTGCTACACACCCACTTACTCATCTTATGTAGCAGAAGTAAAGAAAACAAAAATCCTATTTACCAGATGGCACATTGAGGTTTGATTTTATACCAGCCTTGGGTCTTCCATGAATTCTTTTCAATGTTCTTTTATGTTTGCTAAGGGTTCCACTTGCACAGAAAACTAACATGCAGTATTGTAATTCCAGTCACTTACTCATCATTGGAATGAAATCTCAATGGTAAGTAAAAGGAAAACAAATACATTGTAGTATGAAGTCAGTTCTGTTTATCAGCATTTTTTGTAATCTCAGAGCTTTTTTGGCAATCTAATGTGTAGGAATACATACAGGCATTGATAGTCAGTTGCTATGAACAGTGGTGAACATTTTGTCAAATACCTATAGATTCTTTCTAAAGAATTTTGCTACAGATTCAGTTTGAGTTTGAGCCAAAGAGGACTGTCTTGTTTGAATTAAATCAAGTTTGAATTAATTCAAATAAGTTGAGTTAATTAATCTTTTAATCTTCTTGAATTCGTATCCTAACTTATGATTTCCAGTGTGTCATTTGTTCCATTACTTTTGTCAATATTTGTCAGCAAATGTCTTAATTCAGAGAGAACTCACAGTTAAGGAGATTGTGACCTTTGTTACATCTTGGCTTAATAGCTCAGCAGGAGCTGTGTTTGAGAGAGAGGGAAGACTTTGCAGTGCATGAGGAGTTGGATTAAAATAAAAACCAAACCCCCAAATCCATCTTCTCCAGACAGAGGGACAAATCTTTTTCCTTTTTCCTCCTCCCGCTCCCTGCCTTAAAGAATGTGCATAGATAATATTAAAACAAACACCAAGGGGGTGGGAGGGGGGGGCACATCAGAAGATTTCAAGCTGGCCTGGCCTGAGGTAGTACCACTTGATATTCTTGCATGAACATCTGCTCACTTTTACTGTGGCTGACATCATATAAAAAACAGGGTGATTCATTGTAAGCGTGAAATATATTTTATTTCCGAATAGATGATTCTTTTGTATTTATTTCTTTTCCTTATTGAAATCTTTTCCCTATTACTGGTTGATGTCTTCTATTTTTGTTTATATTTTGTTGTAGAGCTGAAATGAAGGGAGTGAAATATGGATCCGACCTCTAGAGGGAAGTGTGAGTTTCGATTTCATTTTGCAGTCATCTTTAGCTAGAGGTGGTGATGCTATCCTGACGTATATCAGCAACAGAGAGCTAGAAATTTAAAAAAAAAAAAAAAAGGAGTTCTTTTTACTCTGTGACTGGTTCTTATAGCTTCTGATTTTTGTTAGGCCTACAACTAATTTTCATGTCTTTTTATGGAGGTAAGCAGAGGTATAGCATCAAAAATGTATGGTGCAGTCAATTGAAAAGATTAGTGCAGTTCTTATTATCTGGGTTGAGTCAATGAACAAATTTTACAAGCAAATCTCAGAGGAAGTGCAGTCTAACAAGAGCATGATTTGTAGCCCTGATGTTATCAATATAAAGCATTACTAGCTGATCTTGGTCCTGCTGAATTCTAATGGCAGAATTTGTTACTTTTACCAAGAACAGAATGCAGATCGCTTGTATTTCTGTCCACTGCCATACAGTAGGCTTCCTGACATTTATTTTGATGGGGTTGTGTTCAAGGTTACAGCTCACTGAACTGTAAAAATAAGATGTGCTGTGAATTAAATTATATGAATTATTACTCACTGTTGATGCCATAGTTTCTGAAATTTTGTGAAAGAGTAGTTATTTTCTGTTTATCACCCCACGTTAGCTGTTGGTGGTGCATGCCATATTGTATAGGCAAAGCTGATTATTGTATCTCAGTAGCTCTGCACACAAGTGCTTAGTTTGTTTTTACTCTGAGTGCTCTATGCATTTCTCACGTTGTTTTCTCCTCTGCACCGTTAGCAATTACCAGCAACAGCATCTTAGACAAAGTGAAGTCCTTGATTTCAAGTTTGATACAGAGTATGTAGTTGATCCTAAGTGATCTGGTGTACCATTGAAGTTGGCTGTGCTTTGAGCTGGGAGTTGGGCTAGATGACCTCCATTGGTCCCTTGCATCTGGTTTGATGAGCAGGCCTGTTGATTAACCTGTGTGTAACCAGGTTCAGTTTCCTAGTTCACAGAGAAGTAAAGCTGCTCTTGGCGTTTAGAGTTGCTATTGAAGTCGCTATTGTAGAGAGAGAAGGTTAGCTTTGGAGATTAGAATTTGATTCAATTGTTTCTTCCAGACATCATGTGAAGATAGTGGCTGTAGCCAGCTCATGAGAGCACGATATTTAAACACACAGCCTAGAAGGAGATTGGAATTGAAGCAGAAGAGAAAATTAGATCTTCTAAAGGAATACAGAATGTTTTGCTTTTGAGTTTCTTTACAGCACTTCCAATTTGGAAAGAAAAAAAAAAAGTCAGAGTAACACTTTTAACATATCTTCAGTGTTACTACAGATGTCAGAAGTTTTCACTGCTGTGTTTTGCATGGATATAATAATTTAAAAATTACTGTCAGCTGGAACTCAGTGTGTCTATATACATATACATGCATATAATATAGAATAATCTGTAAAAATTAATTAGATGGTGGCAGACTTCACTGTTTCTGGATTTACCTTGGTGTTTGAAAGTTAAATGACACAGCCTTTTGACTTGAAAAGCAAATAGGAGACCATGAGAATCCATGTAGACACACACAAATGCATTACAATAGCCACAGTGTGCCTGAAGCATGTGATATTAAAACTGTGAAAGCGTTCTACAATTAATTTCTTTTTTTGCACAGAGCCAGGGACTAGTAAAATGATTTAAGTAGTTCAACCTAATCCTTTGGCATATTTCTAAACCTTTGGAATATCTGATAGGAGTACCCTAGAATAGTTTTTGGGGTGAAGGAGGAATCTGTGTGGAGCTCTCCAAGGTTCTCTGGACCAGAGGAATTATTCGTTGACCTGTCTCTGGGGCCTCAGTAAAAAAAAGAAACCAAACCAAACCAACTCACCCCATTCCCCTACAAAAAAAAAAAAAAACAACAAACCACCAAAAGAAAAAAAACCCACAACAAAAAACCCAACCCAAACAAAGAATGCCTAAATTAATCCAGTGTTATATGGTGTATGTGTGTTACACTCCAAATTTTGTTAAAGGAGAAAAAAAAAGGAAAGAAACCTTATATGACAAAAAGCCAGGAATTTTGGTGTAGTTGAAATCTTAGCAGTCTAATCAGAGACTCTATTCCATATCTAATGATTATGGAAAAAAAAATACTATTGCAGAAAAGATATTCTGAGTGTTAATATAGTTAAAACTATTATACACATGCTTCCTTGTATCTACCCCTTTTCGCTGCTGTTCTGTGCACTCTTCCATTGCCCTTCTGGTCCTAAGTCTTCCTTAAGCAGAAGTTGAGAGAGGGTGGGAGGGGTTGTAGAAAGTCATTGGTATCCCAAGTTCTTGACTAGAAAATGTGGTATGAAGTTGCTTTTTTCTTACTCTAGGATCTGCTTGTCACTAATGTTGCATGGTTTCTAACGTGCTTTGACACCTTGCATTTTCTTTATTGGTTGCAATTCTATATTTCTGTAGATTTTACTGTGAATAGTATGGTTCTCATGTGTCAGACTTCTAAAAAATTTTAAAAAAAATTAATTATTACGCACTAAAGCCAGTTTTCCCCAGCTCCGAGGTCTGTATTTCTTTAACTGATTGTGGTTGAGTTGTTTATCTGGGCATGAGCAAGTCATCTGCAGCGTCTGGTGTCAGCCCATGCCCCTTCTGATTGCTGTCTCATGCTGATATTCCTCTATTGCACCCTGTGTGTGTATATATGTATTTTCAAACATAGGTATATGCATACATATGTACACAAAGTGTGCATATGTACATATAAAAACATGTTCATACACAGTGTATATACTGCCTGTATATGTATGTATAAAATTATTTACACCATATGAAAATTAGATACAAGTACCTGGTCTTTAGAAGAATTGCTGTGACAGCTAAACAAGCTAATACTTAGCTCCAGGTAGGCCAAGACAAGTCTAAGTCCTGAGACCTTGCAAAGTCAGTACAACATATGTTCTACCAATGGCAATACTTGGATCTACTTAGCTGTAGGACTACATGTGAAAGGAGGAGGAAACTAAACCAGTTCGAAGGGCCTTATTTACTATATGACTCTTCCTCTAATGTGTACTAATTATTAAATGCATGTTAATGATAATTTCAGCTTTTAGATATCTCTCTGTGTCAACTTAGTGTTGATATACTACTTATTGGGATAGTAATTGGTGCATCTCAAAAAGCTATAATCCTGTAACCCACTGCCATGGTTTAACCCCAGCTGGCAACTAAGCACGATGCAGCCATTCACTCACTCACCCATACCCCGTGGGATGGGGGAGAGAATCGGGAAGAAAAGTAAAACTCATGTGTTGAGATAAAAGACGGTTTTAATAGGACAGAAAGGAAGAAGATAATAATAATTATGATAATAACATTACAGGAATATTAATAGAAGGATTGGAATATAGAAAACAAGTGATGCACAATGCAACTGCTCACCACTTGCCACGTGATGCCCAGTTACTTCCCCAGCAGCAATCCAACCCCTCCCACTGGCTAACTCTCTCCAGTTTATATACTGGGCATGACATCACATGGTATGGAATACCCCTTTGGCCAGTTTGGGTCAGCTGCCCTGGCTGTGTCCCCTCCCAACTTCTTGTGCCCCTCCAGCCTTCTCGCTGGCTGGGCATGAGAAGCTGAAAAATCCTTGACTTAGTCTAAGCATTTCTTAGCAACAACTGAAAACGTCAGTGCGTTATCAACATTCTTCTCATACTGAACCCGAAACAACACTATACCAGCTACTAGAAGGAAAATAAACTGTATCCCAGCTGAAACCAGGACACCCACTTCTTACTAATACATTTCTCAGAATAAAAGCATTGGGAGATACTCGTTTAGATGTAGTTGCTTCAGTAAATTGCAAACTAGCCGAGAAGTAAACTCAAGTTTGTTTTACAAAAGACCTCTCACTCCAGTTTATTCTCCTCAAAGTGAATGTGAGATCTGCTCACATTTTTGGATACCAAATACATAGGTGGGTTTCAGTAACTTCCACAAGCAATTAACACTTTGTCTTTCTTGTAGATAAAATATGTCAAGTGTGTGGGATAGAAATGAACTTCTCATATTTTGGTGCCATTCTGGGGGCTGCAAAATAAAGGTGGGGTTTTTTTGTTAGTTTGTTTTTAATAAATGCGGAGCAATTAGCACTGTAGAGAAAGAGATAGCTATGCAGCATTTGTAACCTAGCAAGTAATTTGGAAGCTATTGCATATTTATTTCATCTTCTTGCTTTAAGAAAGAGGCTTCTACTAAACAAAGCAATTGGCTGATATTATTTCTTTGTAGCCTCTTGTGCTGTGGAGTGGAACCTAATCACAGTAGAATGAGTTTTTTTAAATTGAAATCTGGTGAAAATGGATTCTGGAACTGTAAACAGATTCTTGATGTGGCATCTGACTTGTTGCTCTGACTATATAAGGCATCAGTGCTTGTTCTTGTCATTTGTTGAGAAGAATATTAACTATGTGAGAAGAAAGCCTAACAAGTAACGAACCTGCAAGGTGAGTTGAAGACAATTGCAGCCTGACAACAAGTACAGCCTTTAAGTCCCCTTTGTCCCTGTCCAGCCTGTTTTAGGGGCAACTTTATGAATCCTACCTTGAGTCCAGCTGTAATGTAAATATATGCGAGTGAGCTAGCCAAGAACTGCTTAAGGTAAGTACTTTGTTCTGACACCCATCTTCTGAATTTCTTCTGACTCCCTACTACTGCCACAAGACTCTTTATCCTATCAGTACTCAATTCCACTTCCTAATTTGTCAAATGACTACTCCAGCAGTGAAAAGGAACCCGCAAAGACTGTACAATGAAAATTATTTATTGCTATCAGTTGAAAATTAGCCCACCCGTGGATATGTAGAGGATGATAAAAATTAATTCTTCACTCATTGTTGAAAAGTCTGGCAGCACTAAACAGGGAGTTGTCAAAAATCATTAGAAAAACAATCTTATGAAAGGCACTTTAGTTCCACACTCGCTGTCTGCTCCGCGCCCTGCTTGGTAAATGCTGTAGTGTTTACTAACTGCCTGTTGATGTTCCCGTTTCACTGACCTGTTGCAATTGGCTAGGGATTTGTGTATAAAATTCAGTGTCAGTACTAGCTCAGTGCATTTTTATGCTACTTTTGCTTTGCAACATTCAGTTTCCTCAGCTGCGGAAGCGGAACTGTGGAACTGTTTATGGGGGCAAAAAAAATCACAGTGGGGAAGAGGAGGAGAAAGTTTTGTAAAAGGAAAGAGCCTGGGTGTATGGCTGGGCTGGAAATACTTGAATGTGGCAATAATGCTCAGCTTACCTGAAGATAGAACTGTGATCTGGGACTGATTAGTTGTTACATTGCATATAGCAATGCAGAATTGCTCTAGTAGAATGCTCGAGGCGTTTATCAGGTGACTGCAGACTGCTTTGATTTGTCTTATTTGCCATCTTTAAGTACAAAACACCCAAGATTTTAGAGTCGCTTTACGCAGAAAATGTTAAACTCATACGAACAAAGTACGTTTGGTCAAGCCCGTTTGTATGCATGCCAGCTTAGTCCTGAGGCTACTAGTTGTCAGAGTGAGGAGGGTCCAGGTATTTCTGGTCCCTTTTTTTAAAAATGTTTTCTCTGTCTCATATCAGTCCATTGGGAAAACTCTTCCCTGTTCCAGAGCAGAGCTTTGTAATTGTTTACACCTCTCTGAACACAGTATTGGCCGACAGTTGTGTCACTCAGACTAATGGCTTGGAAGTATGATCTGGTGGGGGAATTGCTCCAACCCCTGCCGTGTTTGCTGCCATTCCACAAAAGTGTGGAAATAAGCAAGCTGTACTAGTACAGTCTTTTTTTTTTTCCCTTTCAAAGATGTTCCTTTTGTTAACAACAAATTTATATGCATAGTCTGTGGTACCTGTACTATATTTGGAAACTCCTGCTTTAAGTGGATGTTTTCTTGGCTTTTTTTTTCCTCTGTCCACTTACTCTATATCTGTAGAAGGTTTTTATAGTCCTATCCGTGATCATTTCATGTTAGTGACCAAATTACACCTGTTGTTGATATATCTAGTCCCCCTCAGTTTTTTATTTCATTGCAGGTTTTTACCTGTTATAATGCTTCACAAACTCTTAAGAATATGAGGGAGCACGAAGCTGACAATCTCGTTTTGAGAGAAGCATATAAATATAATGGTGTAGTTAGGAGAGGTCAGTAATGCTGCAGGAGGCAGTCAGTTGGAAGGATACCTTGGCAGATTTGAGTATTAAAGACAGATTAGAAAGTGTTTACTCGAAAAAATTCATGTTGCATTTTTTCCTTTTTTTTTTTTTTTTTTTGTATTAAGGGCTTTGGCTTCTACTGCTTTACTTAGAACTATCATCTTCTAAAGCTGGTATTTCAGGGAATGAAGTATGATGAGCCACACTGTTGGGTGGAATTTAATGCTTCTGCATGTGTTTGGACTGACTGAATGTAAGTCATTGGAAATGCAATATATTTGGATATTATTCATTTCTAGGGGTTACTAAAGCTTCTTAGCACACTGTACTTTAAATAGAAAAGAACTTGAAATGGCTTTCCTTAGACTGGAGTTTCTCCAGTTTCTGTCTACTCTAAAGGTCTCTGCCAGGATATCGGATCCCTGAAATCATCTTCTCCATTGTGAAGAATAACCGTATTTTGTCTCTGTCTCTGTATTTTGATGTGACGATAACCAGTGTTGATACTGCCCAGCTTTTGTGGTGTACTGCCCAGCTTTTGTGGTGTACTGTCCAATGTTGTGACATGAGTGAGCTATGGGCCATGAATGTACATTTGTTGTAGCCACCTGTATTTGTACTTAACTTTCACTATGCTGCTGCAGCAGCACGTCTCTCCCCATGATGTATGTCTTGGCCCTCCACAAATATGAGCATTTCATGTTGGTGCTGAAGTAAAGCCATTTATCACTTGAAAAGACACGTTTTGTACATTTTAATGCACATGTAAGTGCTAAACATATTTTTTCATTTCAAATGGACAATACATGCATTGGTCAGACATAACTTAGTCCACTTCTTTTTATAAGGTCTCAGAAAATACTGTTAAATGTTTTAAATACTGGCAAATAATTTGGAAAGGTTTGTGGATCCTCATAGTAAAAGATGTATCTGGAAGTCAGAACTCAAGGCAAAGGTAATCTCTAGTTTGAGTTTAAATGAAGTTAACAAAGAGCCATCCCCTGTATTGCTGGCCTTTTTGTAAAATGCGTATTTTTTTTTCTTTGAAGCAGTATTATGCAATTATTTGTTTGGGTCTCTGTTATTGGTCAAAATCATGGGTCAATCAATACCAGGGATTGATTAGTTTACTATATATTGGATACCAAAAATAATGGTAATTATTTGGGATCATTTACGGTTACTGAATTTGTTGACGGTGACAGCTACTTAACACTCTTTGCCTTACAATATCTGATGGGGTTGGACTTAATATCTAAGGCTGTCTTGGCTTCTCAGCTGCTCTGCAGGTTACCGTGTAGAAGGAGGGTATGTGAAGAACTTTGTGCCTTTTCCCAGAGACAAATCTACCAGCTTGACTTTGAATCTCGGAGTTCTAGAAAGCTAGAACAACAAACTTTAGAAATTGAAAACTTTGGGTCTACAGGGTAGGGCAAAATACAGATAAAAAAAGGCTGAAATCATATCTCCTCTCTACCCACTGTATTCTTGTAGGAGGATTGTTCTCTTCTTGCTCTCAGTCCAGCATTTTTTTCACGGCTGAGTTATAATGAACTGCTAATCAGTCCCCTCTGAGATATTAAGAAAAAAGCTTGAATTTCTTTCTTCCCTAGGGCCTGGATTTCAGCTCTCTGCTCTTCACAGAAGTGTCCCGGTCACCACCTGTATGCTACGGGCTATTGCCTCATCTTGCCTTCCAGAAACATCTTTCACCTGCAGATGCTCTCCTGCCTCTGATGGTGTTCCAGCCTGCCACAGGTGATCTTTTCCCTTGATGTATCTGTTTAGCATGTGGAACAAATAATGCCAAATAATATGCAAACAAACAGATTGGATGCACCCTTTGCCACAGTTTTGCAGATGCTTTGTCAGTACGTATGTATGTGAATGATGGAGCCCACAGAAAGGGGTGGGTTATTGTTTCAGTCTTCAGTGAGATGTGGTGGGTAGGTGTGAGATCTCCGTGAAGACACTCTAACTACAACAGAGAAATGTGTTATAGTTTGTGCCCAAAGCATTTATTTGTGTGCAATGGAAAGTCTTAGGTAGTACATTCCTCTTCACTCTTTCCCTGTTAGCACTGTTTCTCACTGAGTGGGGTCTCTCTTGTGGTTACTGAATGCAATGCAAAAATACAAAGGTGTCAATTCCAGATCATCCTTTTGTGGCCACTGTTTTGTATCTGCACTCTTTTTTTCTGTCATCCCAGTCAGTTTAATCCTGCTGAAGGAAACTCAGCGATACCACCCTAACACAGAAAAGCTTCAGCTCATGAAGTCCATTTTGTTCCAAAGCAAAATGTGTATGGATACTCTTGTTTTGCAAATGTTTGAGAAGATTTTACCAAAGATACTCTATGAAGCTGAAGTCCTTATTATGATGTAACTTATGAAAAAAAGAAAAGTAACTGCTGAAACACTAATATTAAAGGAAATGGAAGGAAAGCAAGCCATGTTTACTGGGTGCAGTGCAGTGGTTTTCAGGGAGACCTGAACTAGTTCTCAGAGAACTAGATACAAGTACATCAACACAGAGCTCTGCTCAAACTAAATAACCCCACTGAAAAAAATTGTGTGCTAACATTTGTCTGTTCTAGGGAAACTATATGACTTAGTGTCTGTTTTAGTTCACTAGCTTATTTATTCCTAGCAAAGGCATTCCTGCATGGTTCTGCATTGTTTTCTGAGTAACCACATGAGCATAAGGATGGTGTATTTCATAATATACAAAACAAATTTGGACTTGTTAATTCACTGGGTTTTTAACTATATTGAGCCAATTGGATTTTAAGAACCAACTTTCTTTCCTTTTTGTGAAATGACTGCCAGCAATAACATGTTTGTTTATTAATATTTATTTATTGTCTTAAAAATGAGTGGATGATTTTGACATGTCTTAGAGCAGTCAAATAAGGAAGAGTTTTTCTTCATGTGTTACGGTGCTTATGAAAGCTGACAGCTTTAGCATATTGTAGATTATGAATTATAATTTATAACATATTCCTATATACACTATAAAATGGATATGTAATGAGCAGAAGCAATATTACAATTTTATTCACACTTCATCAGGCTGTTTCTTCTACCTCTGTCTCTATTTGAAAAATTATCTCAAAACATGAGGCAAGAAAAAGCTTTTGGCCATGTCCACTGAAGTATTAGTTAAGGAATATACCTGCCTACTGAGAATTAGACTAATTTTTTCCAGGTATCTGAATGGCTGTTAGACTTATTCTTTACTTGTATGGTACTTGCACTGACCATTTTACAGACTATGTAAAAGAAATACCTGGTCCTGAGGAGCAAAAGATCTTATTTCAGACAGGAGTCAATGAATGAGAGGAAAAGTGTATGTGCATGTGTGTGTGGGGCAGGAAAGAGCAAGGAGAGGAAAGGGTCAGGGTTACAATAATAATGACATTCAGGTTCATTTAGGCGCATGTCTTGATTTTATTGCTGCTTTATTTAAATGTAACACTGCCCCATTTTTTTCCTGACCAGCCTCTCCATTATCCCAGTGACTTGTATAATGAAATGTAAAGCAAGTGAAGAGGAGATTTGATTAGTGAGGATTAGTATTTGTGAAGCTGGTGGAAGAAACAGCTTTTTTTTTTTTTGGCAACTTGAAATTTGAGATGGAGCAGGGGAGGCAGTGCAGGACTGGCAGAGACTGTGAAATATATTGCATTTGTTGGCTGAGAGGAGAGGAGGAGTGATACCAAGGGGCATTTAAAGCCATAGCAATAGGCAATGGTGATATAGTCCATGCAGGACAAAATTTTAAATGTGCGTAGTGATACGTATGTATGTTTGTGGCTTGGGTTTTTTTGATACAAAGTTTAAAAAAGCTGAAGAAGCCTAAGTTTCAGAATGGTGTTTAGTCCCTTTGAAACATCTCTTCATTTATAAGGCATTAGGTTGAACACTGGAAAACGTGAGGAAACCAAGCCCATTAGTTATATTACAGTAATTTAGGCTCACTTGTTCGTAAAAAACCTGGGAAGAAGGCATGAAGGAGGAGGCCAGAGGAACACTCGAATGACAGCTCGGCCAAGCTGTGCTGTAGGAGTAACACCCTCTTCCTTATGATAGATGACCTGAATGTTTTTTTTATGTAATTGAAGGTTGCTTGGAACTTCCTTTTGTAATAAGCTGGTTTCAGATTTAAATTTTGCCAGCTCATGGTAGCTCCCTCTGGTGTCACACATTCTTAGCGTACAACATTGAAAGGTTTTTCTCCTAGCCTTTGGATGTTTTATTGGGGGGGGGGGGGGGGAGAAAAAAAGTGAGAATCCTGCTTAAAAAACCCACCACTACACACCACTTCAAACTCAGCAAGTAACGGTTTGTTGGTCTTGCCAAAAATTCAGAGATACTTTTTAGTTGGCTTCTGAGATGAATGAAACTTCTGGTGCTCTGTTATAAAAAATCTGAAGTAGGCACTTAGTTTTTTTTTTTTTAGAGGCTATTATGCCTTTTTAGTTCATCTCACCCACTTGTTGTATGAAGCATAAATCTTTAAGTTCTGCAAATGTGTTCAATTCCCCCCGCCATCAATATGAGGGAAACAGCCTCTTACATAGAGGTATTGACCGAGTGTCTTAATGTATTTTGCAAAATCTTTCTCTCTCTTGTTGAATTGGAAACTGCTGCCACAGATAGATATTTTATCTTTGCTCTTTTTTCTTTTAAAATTCCTTTTCCATTGCCAATTTTCTGTTGCTTTTCTGACACTTGGAGAAGGCTTCCCCCCACCTTCAGACAATGGTAATTCTTTTCCTCAAATCAGCAGCAACACAGCACTACTTGATTCAGACTGAAGAATAAAGTTATGATGCGTGAGAAGAGAAAGAGCACTTAGCTGAATTCATAAAATGGTTAAACCATAATTGAAATAGGTCTGGATCTGGTGATTGCCTCAAGCCTCCAGCCAGCCTACTGGTGATAGGGTTACCCTATTGGATTTTAAAGCGTGAGCTCAGTTTCCAAATACACTGCAAGGATAGTCTGTGCTCACTGAATATGCTGCTAACCAAACTTAACGCTTTATTTTTATTCCTTGTAATTCACATGCCTTATTTTATACAATTTGAGTCTTGCTTTGAGTATAGTTTTAGCAGTTTTCTTGTGGGGTTTTTGAGCTCCCTCATTACCACAGTGTTTCTATTCCTAGTCTGTTCTCCCTGTGAGATAATACAATGATGTTATCTCCTTTGGGGAAAGAAGGCATGAAGATTCTAGTGCCCAAAGTGGCTGACATTAGGTACCTAATTAGTTGCCTATAGTCCGATTTCTCACAGACCTTAGTGTTTTATAGCACTTCCTTTATTTGTTCAGAGCCCAGCTCCTTGTAGTACCTGTTGCAATTATTATTACAGTGCTCCAGTAAATCAGACCTCTCAATGTGAACATTTTAAAAGCAAGAGAAATCTAATAACTGACCATCTGGGAAAAGCTTAATTTAAATGGTAGCCCAACATGACATACCATTTTTGGTTGTTTAATATAGTTCAACAAAATTCCAATGATGTTTATTTTCTCTCTTTTTCTCTCTGTTCTTCTGCCATTTAAAGTGTCATATAATAGCAGTTACTTTTGATCACTAATGTCGTGAGTGAACCACACAGGAGCGATAAACCACAGGAGGGATGAACCACACAGGAGGCATAAAAGCCTTTACATCTAAATTTTTCAGCCATCCAATCATTTCTGTCCTAAGGCTTTCTTGTAGAAGTTTCTCAAGAGGTGCTTAGATGGTATATGAAGCCTGTTGTTTTGTTTTTCAAATTTTACTGTGAGCTATCCTTACCCTTCAAAATTTAGGACATTTTAAACAATGTGTCTTTAGTCTTTGTATCTGATTTAGATTTGTGATTGCAGTTGTGAGGGCCTGAAAACTGTTTGCACTTACGAGGCATGTTGCATGACATCCAATATTAATATGTGTATATACAGGCTGTTTAAATTAAATCATGATAGTTGTTCATACCTCTAGGCAGGACACAATATAAACAACTTAAAAATATATGGGATGAACAGCTCTGTTTTGTTCTGGCCAAAAAGAGAGCATCTTGGGGATGGACCATCATCTTGCTGATTAGTAGCTGGCCATGTGTCGGCTTCGTCGACACGTTTCAGAGAATGGGTGGTTTAATGAAGGACGGAATTGGGGAATAATTCATTCCGTGCCATGAGGTTAACCACAAGCCTCTCAGAAATCACAGCGCTCGCTGCTCCAGCAGATGTGCTGGAACTTTGTGCTGTGACTGGAGGTTTTTCAGCACTCTGTTCCCCCCACCCTTCTCTTATTGTAAAGCACGCACCCATCCTGCTGCCAAAACTTTTAATAAAAAATAGATTTGCCTTTGCAGTTTCCAGAATCTTTATCAGCCTTCCAGCCAAAGTCAGAGTAATAAACCCAGAGAACATCTAAGCGTGTGCTTTGCAGATGATTGAGTTTTGCACTCGGGATATCTTACAGGCAGTGGCTCCCACCGTTATTTTTACGTGTTATGCTGCAGGGGACTCCTGAAAGCCCCTTTCCTCCTAGTTGCACAAAACAGTTGGGATTGTTTTTTTGACTTTGAAGTGAGTAATTTGTCTATAGAGAATTAGTTTTCTCTTTCTGGAGAAGGTACCTTGTCATTAAGTTTTGGATGAATACTCTATCTTTTTATTTATGGATTTCAAAATTTGTGTTAGATATCAGAAAATACCTTAAAAAATCCATAAAAGAAAGCGCTTCAGGAGAGACTATCCTTGTGAAAAATCTGTTCAAATATTCAAGAAAAATCTACTTTTATTTCTATTCTTTCCACACAAGACAAGGTGGCTATCGCATTCAGCCATTAAGCATATTACATTTAATGTAGGTTATGTAAGGAAAAAAACCCACCCCAAAACTTAAACCCATTGAGATAATGTAAATGGAAGTTTAATGACATTTAGTTTATCAAATGTAAACTTTTCTGTGAATACTGTAAGGGTGTGGGGTGAGGACAATCTAACTTTAAAATGCTATCCAGCTGTTTATTACTGCCCCTCATCTGGGACTTACAATCTTCTCACTTGAAATGTTGGAATTGCATGTGTAAACATTCCTCATTTGCTTCAGTGCAGAGTAAAATGGGTTAATTTATCAGCTTTATCACCTGTCAGTTTAAAATACCCTGCCTCACTTTTCACTGAAATTCAGAGGGTCCATTACCATCCCAGGGAGGTGGCTGATAACATGCAGCTGAGGGTGGTAATGAGGAGCTGGAAGTAAAGAATTTATAAAGCTAGGGACTCAAGTATACATTTGTCCATGTCCTTGATCTGATTGAGCTAAAACCTGTTCCCAATTGAAGCAAATCTGATGTTAAATCAAAAGAAGTATTTGTGCTTTTACACCTCTAGTTTAAAGCAATGCTTTTTCTTTGTATGGGTAAGGCACATGCAATCCCCAGGAGCCTTATTTTCAAGTTATATTTCATGTGTATTTGTTGTCCCGTAGAAGAAAATATTTTCAAGAGGGAAAGAAATGAACATGTTCTTCAGTCTTTCTTTCTGCAAGACTCATATATACCTGTGGGTTGCGGACGTGCAGGGAGCAGTTTTGTGGGAATCAGTATTAATAAATGGGCAGAAGGTGACTGACCTTTAGGGCAACTCCAGGAGAAAGATCTTGACCTTGGAAAGTGCTGAGCTTCTGCAGATCTTCCTTTAATCAGTAGGTATTGAGAATATAAGATCGGTTTGGGGATAATACCTTAGGATGTCAGCTATATAAGATACTGCCTGCTGTCTCTTTCAGCTGTGACAGTCCCAGCTGGCATGCTTGGGGGCCTCCTCTAACTCTAACTCTAATATATTTACACATAGTTATATTATGCTGTGTAATATATATAGATGACCCTAGATAGGTATGGATAATAGAGAGAGTGTAACATTTCAGTGAATGGAGAGGGGCACTGTTTCAGTAAAAGGTCGTGTAAAATATTTATAGAAATTTAGAAGCGTAGTCGTAAAGCCTTGAAGTATCAGTATGTTTGCTAGTCATTCAAGGGAAAATGTGCTGTGGCTAATCAAAACCTTAAAAAGATAATTTGCTATTGTAGCAGTGGAAAAATGTGCTATTTGAGGCTAAGAAAGCTGCATTTTTTCCTTAATATCCTGGAGGTGCTCTAGCTCCAGTGTATTTCTGAATTCCTATCATATTTGTTATCAGTGACATATGTATTACATACAAAAAATTCAGTCTCTTACTGCGCAAAATTGGGACCCAAATTCTTAAACTTAAGTAACTTGGAGAGATGCTAACATCTCTAACTATTAGATATCTTATTATATGTCTTGCCTCAAGCATTCAAGTTTGAAAATGCTGTGCTAAGTTTTCATTTATATACTACTTTTTTTTTCTTTTTTGGAATTTGCCAAATGAAATTGCATAATTTTAACCAAATTTTTACCAAAAATGCGTATTCTTAAATTGAAACTATTTTGACTCCTCTGTAAGAAGGAGCACTGATAGAGCAGGTACTATGCTCCTATAGTACTGGTCACCAGTTTATTTGCCAGCATTCTGGGTTTAATCTAGATATAGTAAAGGTGGATGTTTCTCCTATTTCTAAGTGTTTATGTCTATAGGAGAATAGTTCTACCTTAATTCTAAGTGAGGCAACTTTTTAATTTGATGCTTTTATTTAACTTTTCAAATTATTGTTTAATATAAGAATTTACTGTCATCTTTGACCTGATCCTATTTTCACTTTTATTTGTGTAAGTTGGGAATAACTTGGTAGATTACGCCACAAGCCTTGATGGGTGTGCAGTTGTGTAGCACTGTGAGGTCAGATTGCATGCCCTGGCTCCACCATAGCTAAATGGTTCCAAATGGATGAGGTGGACACAGATTAGGATTGAGAAATGTGCAGACTGAAGCTTGGAGACGTGGAAGGGCAAAACAAGATAATTGTCTGGTAAAGCAGGAGGAATTCCCAAGCCTATTTCATTGACCTAACCATAACATTAAAATCATTGTCATCAAACTAAGGTTAATAGAGTTATGCTAAGAGATAGCAGCTGTTTGAGTGACATAATAAGCACTCAAGAATGTCAGTAAAATAAACTTAGATCTGCCTGCTCAAACAGTTCAGAAATGGGCTGCCACAAAACATACAGCCAAGTCAGCTTCTTCTGTACCTTTGATTATTTAAGATTCCCATTCTTCTTTTATTACAGTGTGAAGTTCTTCCTCTTCCAGACATAGCACCAAAAGCAGCGCACCCCATCAACATTTACTGTCAGCTATATTCACTGATCTGTTACCATCTAAACCATTCCAAAATTCTCAGACTGGTACATGCTGAGGTTCTGCTACTGGGTCATCTGGAAAAAATAAAGTAAATGAAAAATACTTTCATATCACTCCTAGATGTCTTCCCCAGCTGTTTTCCAGAGTGCTCCTTCTGCAAAAGATGCGTGTAGGAGCACTTTCTATGTATTGGTTCTGCAGTCACTGACAGATGTGTGCAATATACTTTCAAAAACATCTTTTTAAAAACAATGCATTTTTTTTCCATCTGTAGATCACTGTTGCTTTTCAAAAAGGGTGGATGAGGCAAAGTGTTTTTGCACGAAGATGCTTTTCCTGGGTTTTAAGTGTTCTATTTGTAAATTACTTCATCTATAGCAATGCTCAGCACTAAAAGCTATTTTTTTCTCAAAGGATATTGAGATACTCTCAGAACTATACACTGTCAAATCTAGCTCAATCTGCCCAAAAGCTTTTAATATTATGGAATATTGAATATTCTTATTGAAGGAAAAAAAACCCCTTTTGGCATTGATACTAGGCAAGTGAGAAAGGGACTTCTCCTTTAAAAAATAAATTATTTTTGTCATCTTCCATCTTCTTTTATTGGAGAACCATGGAGGGGGGTAGTGTGTGTGGACTTTGCTCATGGAGTAAGCACTAGAGAAATCCCATCATCCCAGATCTGGAAGAGACTTTTATAGCTCAGGTATACAAGAACTGCCAAAGCATCACTGTTTGTGCAGGTGTAATGTGGACAGTGTCTGATCTTGAGAGGGACTCTTGACAAAACTACAGTGTTCAGGAACTCCTTTTGACTATCTGTACCACTGATGGTATTTCCTTTTGCTCACAGAGTCAGGAAAATAGTCTTCTGATATGACTAAAGGTAGGAGTTCCTTATTCAGGTTCTAAAGAATGTGAGTAGTAGCTTCAGCTGCAAGTCCTATTGTCTGGGTTGTCTTCTTTTCTCATTTCTTTACAACAAGAAGTAAGTATTTCTTATGTATTGTGTAGTTTTTGTATTTTGAGCATCTCTAAAACCATAGAGACAATTCTGATACAAATTAAAAGGCGCTTCAGAACACCCTCTTGTTTAAATAAACAAGCCTCAGGATTCAGGCTTCCTTAGGACTTCTTCCAAAGGGATTCTAGCTTTCAAAGTGGAGGAGAGCACCAAATGTTTTATGTGATTACTTCACTCCACGAGAGTCCCTCTGTCTCTATTCCAACACATTTAACAGTGGTTAGAATCACTGACTTTGATTTCGGTGCAGTGAAGAAAGAGTATTAAATTCATACAGGTAGAAGTGAAAATTTTCTGTTGGTGAAATACACCATTTTGTGCCAAATTAAAAACATGTGGAGGAACTTGTATGTCTGACACTTTTCTTTTTACTTGTCCCTGAAACAGAATACTACAAGAAAAGTAAATGGAATTGGAACTCATGGAGGGCTTCCGTTTTCTCTGATTCAACTCAACAGGATTAATGCCATAGTCTTTTGAGTGGAAAAATAACCAATCCAGTCTCCTTAAGACAGTAAATCAAGAGAATAAATCAGACATTTGTATTGTGTCCCAGTAAATAGATTACATCCAACATTAGTTTTTACTGTATGATTTCTATGTCCTTTTTTATTTTCTCAGGAGGTGGTATCAAGGCAGAATAATTTAAATTAAGATAGTAGTAGTACAGAGAGTAGTATCCTAAAACTGATTCTTCTAAATACACCCCCCCCCCCCCCCCCATTTTTCCATGATTGTGTAAGTTTCTAAGGATAAATTGATCTTACAAACAGTTTATGCTGTCTTCATCATTTCTGGTGTGGACTTTACATGATTTTTTTCTTGTTGGCATGAAGTCTCCGTAACGAAAGAAGGAGCTGTACTCTAAAACAGATTTTAAATTTTGGATTTATAAGCAAAATGATCATGTGGACTGACTTCTGTTTGCAAAGTAGCATGCCTATTTCAGAAGGCTAACAGTAGAGCAGTAAACATATATCGAGTTTGGAAAAAAAACCTTTGTCCTTTTGTCCTTGCCTTTTGTTCTCATATGAACTGGGTTTGTTCATGCTCCATTTTCATTCTCTGCCCGGTTCTGTTACTATTTCTTTATTCCTATTTTTACTCGCTAATTTTTTCTCTTTCCAGTTTAAGCACAGTTACGAACATACGGGTAAGGAGTATGTAGTAAAACTAGATCAGTTGTAACTGTAGTATGTTGTATTGTATGTGCATTCTGAATACTATGCAACATATTTAAACTTATTTAAACATATTTCAGACATTTAAGAAAAAATATTTTCACACATTTTTTTGTCTGTCACTGTTTCTGGGAGGAAGATGATCATCTTTGGTTCTCTGTTGGTACCTTATCCAGTACAATGCACTCTTAGAGCCATATTCTGTATTGTTAATATGGTAGTAATCCTGGATTCTTGGATGGCTACTGTAGTGAACTTTATGGGTAGTAGTGAAAATAGCAAAAAAACCCAAAACCAACCAAACAAACAAACCCCCCCCCCCCCCCCCCCCCACAAAAA
>NW_010972617.1:854972-906313 GCF_000737465.1 Haliaeetus leucocephalus
ACACCACAAAAACAACACCCCCCCCCCCCCCCCCAAAAATCCTACATAAGTCCTTATGTCTGAGAACTGTAAACTTGCCAAAAACCCCAGGTTAATGCTCTTCTGGTTTACAGTGCCATTCAGTTGGATCTGTAACATATTTTGGGCTAAGAGTATGAGCATAATTGGCCATAGCAGCTAATCTGTTGGGCAGTTACATATTGCACAGCTTGTATTCAGTTGCATTCCAGCATGTGATTGCCATTCTGTAAAATGTCACTGAGTGGTATGATCGTATGTAATGGTTGAAAATTTGGCTTCAGATTCCTCAGTTTTTTCTGCGTTTCCTCTGTTTCCCTTGTTTGTCTTACACCAGCCTCTGTTTTACTTCCAGATGGAGAGCAACGTTACAAAATACAATTGCTCTTCCTATGTACTTATAGGGGTTTTCATGTATAATGATAAATGAAATAGATTTTACTTTTTACTCCTGGTGGTGTGATTCAAAAAATGAAGGGTAGTTGGTACTATGACTTCTTGGCGTGGCTTTTATACTCGAGTCCTGCATCTGTATTACAGAGGATGTTTATGTCATCCAGACTGTCTATGTGCTCAGTAGAAAAAGGGAGGAGTCCAATACTGATGTTAAGAGCTCATCTCTCTCCATGTTTTATTAAAAGCAGCCTAGCTTCATGTCTTAGGCCCTGAATTAAATAACTGAAGTTTGACTGCATAAGTATATATCCTCCTTCTGTGCAATGCCTGAAGGCTAGGGAACTGCCTTTATTACCTCTCCTACTGGCACTGCTACAGGAGAAGTAAAAAAAAACCAACTAATTTTTAATCATCTCGTGCGTCCCTTTTGGACACAGAATTCACTGAGAGCCATAAATACAGTACAAATCCTTTATTAAAGAGCAAACATAAATTTTTAAACCACACCTATAGTTGTTGTTGCTTGGATTGAATGTGTGCACAGCCTAACATTTCTCCTCATCCCTCCCTATTATTAAAGTTAATTTCTGCCATTTTCCTCTTCAGTCCTGTTTGAACAAAGGCAGAGTTTGTGCTACTTGCTTGGTTGAGAACATCCTTCTCAGACATCAGGCAACTGGCACAACTCCTTCTTCATCATCTTGGGCTCTCTTCTTGTGCAGAGCGGATGGGAACACTGCAGTGTTTGATGTACTGACTGTGGCAGCAGACTTCGGCATTGGTGGAGCTGAAAGACTGTAAGGCAAAGAAGTAATTTTTAAAAAGTTCTGACTAATGTAGTCAAGGCCCTGAGTTTGGAGGAATGATGGAATAAACTGCAAAACAAAACTTTTGCTTCAGGCATTGTGGCAGATGATTTTCTAATAAATGATATTGTTTTGAATGTTATTGAGCTCATTCATGTTTGGATGGGGTGGGTGCTTTTTTGTTCCTTCTCCTCCCATTTATTATGTCAGTGTGTCTTTTACTACATATCCAAGAACAGCTCTTATTTTTCTCATTTTTAGCTTCACTTTCTAGTTTTTACAGTTAAGTGCATTTTTTATGTTGTAGGTCACCTGTCACATTTCACCAGGGCAATATCTGTACACTGGAAGTAATTCAGCCTCTCTCTCTGTTTAATTTCATGCTAATGTCTGGAAGATGTTATCTAGGTTAGCTAGGCTGAGGAACGCTGTGTCCTTTCCTGATTTTCTTTACCTTCTTGGCTTTTAGCTATCTCACCACCACTTGGCATATTATGTTGGTCTCGATTTTACAGATATTAATCTGAAGTGTGAACTGGCCAGATGAGTTGTTGCCCATTGTAAATTCCTCAGTTTAAATTTATATGCTACGCTGAATACCACTTAAAACGTTGGGCCCTTACAGAGGACCCACTACCATTTCTTGCCGCAGATATTGTAAACGGGGCAATGAGAAATTCCTTCACATCACTGTTGAATGTCCTGGCCAATTATTTGTTGTTTCCCAAGTTACTTTTAAGCTGAGTTCTCCAGAGGACATACATAATGTAATGCATTTCCTTTGCTGCAGTATCTATGCCATACTTCACTGTATTATCTTTGTTAGATGTTTATATTATTATATGTTTATAACATACATATATGTATGTTTTACTTAGGAGAAAGAGTTTGGAAGCATGGTATATTCATACCTATTCAATAACATATTTTCAGTATATATCAAATGTGAATGGAAAAAGGGAAGCACAGCAAAATGTGTGTCATGGGTGTCTCTTGCAGATGCTGAATCTGTCCATAAGAGGAGGTTTCTAAGAAGGTTTTATTAATGAATGTTGCATCACTGCTCTTTTATAGTTACAGCTGCTCAGGGTGAAGGAAACTCCCAAGTCTCTCATACATTTACTGAAATATAGCGTGATTTGTTGGTATATAAATTTAAACTATTTATTTCTCATTTGACTTCATCTTTCTTTGTGCCATGGTCCACTGGGGTAATGTGAAACAAAAGTAAAATGCTTATTCTGATGTAATGATCAAGTAAAATGTAAAAGGATAGTAATACTTAAATTAGATCCTTTCCGTGCTCCTTGCCAGGAATAGTTGGTTCATTAAGTCAAAGCAGAATGGAAGTAATCAGCAATGTACTTGCTTAATGGACTTATCTCTTGAGAAGGTGGTGGTGTTACCCAGATCCTTATGATCATCATCTATTGCTTGCTAATTTCCTGGGAGGAGTTAAGTCTTAATGACATATTACTTATCTGTTATCTATCTGCTTTGGGAAATTGTTTCTTTCTCTTATGCCACATTGGTTTGGGGTTATTAAGGAAAGGAAGAGGCAGGAGATTGCTCCATGGAGAGGACAAAAGGCAAACAGGAGAATAATTTGTACATAAAATACAGAATGAGGTGTACAGGTTCTGGACCAAACTGCAGTTTGTCTCCTGTAGGCTTGAGTGCATGCTGCAGGGCCTGAGTCTTAAGGATGAAGGCGGTTTATATGCACATATTTGCTGGTAGGTGGGCTTCCTATGAATCCTGAATTGTGTCTTTCTGGGTACCTGTTTAAATAAAAGCCGCCACTTCATATATTATGTCATTGTTTTATTAATTTGCTGTCCACTGACGGAAGAAGAAAAAATAGACTACAGGTCAAATTGTGATCTCTGAGGTATACCTGCTTTGAGCAGCATCCAACTCTGTCAATGCATTTTTCTAGTGTAAAGCCCTGTACAACATGAATAATGATGTAGTGAACTGTCTCTGAGGAGGAAATAATTTCCAATTACCTTACCCATTGAAAAGTTAGCCCATGTATCCCTTCCTTTTGATAAGTGTTTCCATAGGAAAGTTGATTCCACTCATTTTGGGCACCTGTTTTAGGATGTGATGAATCCAAAGTGTGGAAACTGGAGACTTGGTCAAACCAAATCCATTTTGTTGTTGTTGATCTCATTTCTATTTACATCACTTGTTGTGACTCAGTCCTGTGTGAGTGTTTCACAGGGAACAAGATTGAGTCTTATATAAAAAAGTGTCTCTCATAAAAAGCCTGGAACTTACTTTCTTTGATAAATGACTATAAAGAGCTAGTGAAATGAAGAGACGGTGTTTTGGTGGATATTAACTTTTAACAAGCTTATAGAATAGAACCTTTCGTAAACGGGATTCCTTAGCTCTACATAGATAATGAAAATATGAATATAGTGAACTTGCTATATATACTAGCAGATGATTTCCAAACACTTAAACCCAATGGATTTCAAATTTATTATGCTAAGAAATTTCTTGGAACGTAAAGATCTCAGATAGTAAGTACATTTCATGCTAAGCAGATTTCATGTGGTTATGTTGAAATATAAAGGCTCAATTTGGGTCTTCCTGAAAGCAGTGGCAGAAGTACTGCTGGCTTTGCTAAATGCAGAACTGGGACAATGGGAACTACCCTAGGGTTGGAAGAATATAGGTAAGCACATGCAACCAATGAACATATCAAGACAGGAATAATTCTTCCTTACAAATATCAGGCAGTAGCAGTACATCAGTTATTTTTAATAGGTAGCAGGTGTCCTGATCCAATGTTGGGGAAGGTTTCGATATGATCCCAAGAGCGAGATTACGACACAAACGAGGTCAAATGCCGTATACCCAAAAGAGCTTTTATTATCAAAAGTAGAAAATAGTAGCGATAGGATAGAATGGAAGAAAAGGCAGAAATCAAGCAAGCAGTCGGGACAGAGTTGCAAGAATAGTCACCACTGTGGATCCAGCGGTGTCCTGTTGGTCCTCAGTCCTCAATTCTTCGATGATGGGTGCACACCACTGCTTGTCTCCACGTTTTTTTTAGAGGGCATAGTCCGATGATGCATGCACATTCGTACTGTTCACGCACTGTTCACAGGCTGCAGGTTTCATCTATCACATGACCTTTACGTGATCAACACCAGAAACCGGTGTACCTTATCTCAAAGACTACAGTTTCCACGAGAATGGTAGTCTCCTCATTCTTTGCTGGCTCTGGCCTGCCTCCTTCCCTGGATGCCTCAGTGGCCTGATAATCGTCCTTTTGGACAGAGGCGTGCCCTGCTTAAACAAGTTATCTCTGGGATAAGTGGCTCATCACAGCAAACAATCCTTGAGATGAATGGCTTGAGATGACAGTCCGGTCTCTCAATCTTTGACACAAATAGCTTGAGATAACAATTCAGTCTCTCACAGCAGGTAAGGGTAATTTAGGGTATTTCTTCTTTAGTGTTTTTGGGTGGGGTTTTTGCAAATGGCACAGTTCATTATGAAATAAGTACTATTAATTTATGGTAAACTTAGCATCCTTTGTAGTCCTTACCTCTTCTCATCGCACTCTCTTAGAAAACAGGATCAGATTTAAAGTGATAAATGAAGCAGTAAAATATAAATTTTATCATAAGACTTGTGCTCCATAAACAAGGATTATCTCCAAACAGGTATACTTCATACATCTAAGTAATAGAGATATACTTAAAATAATTCCTAATTTAAAGTCATGGTTACCATGATGCTTCAGACAGAGAGGGTCGACAACTGCTTCATACTGATAGTAACCAAATACAAACCAAGCACAAATACCTAACTTCTGAAGTCTTCATAAAATAAAATCAGCTGAGGTTTCAAGTTTAAAAATTTAATAGATTCCAGCTATGCCAAGGAGTCAGACAAATTGAGGACGTTTTTGAAATCAGAAGTATCAGTTCTTCAAAGTACCCTTATATGAATCTCTAACTTTGTTGGTAGTAGTAAAACTTAACCAGTTAAAATTTCAGAATAGGAAACGCACCTGGTCTCACATCCTAACTGAGCTCGTAAAATTTCAAGATGATTGTTCGGAAATGTCAATCATCATCCTTCATGAGCCTTGCCAAGTTGTATTTGAACCAGAGAATGTTCCTGAATATTGGCAGTTTTTTCTTATTTAATGAGAAAGGTAAAATAAAGGAGAGATTTGACAAAACATGGAGCAGTTGGAGGATGGGAAGACACCCCTTTGGCCCATCAGATCCGGTCCTATGGCATGAGAGGCATACGATTCCCTTTGGGAAATCCCTGCGAGATGATTTGAAAGTACTTCTGTTGCCCCGACTCTGGGTAGCTGCAGTGAGCAGTGCGTGCCTGATAGTCCTGGTCCTGCTGTGTGTGCTCTGCCCGTGCCCTGAGGGCAGACTGTGACAAGTCCTTGCTCCTCTTTACTTGGATGCAAACCGCATTGTACGGTCAGAGCAGGAGCGGGGATGTGTGCTGGGGGTTATGTAGTCCGAGTGAAGGAGGGATGGGGACTGAGGAGCAGGCTGCAGGCTTGGAGAGGTTTTGCCTCTGGGGAGGCGATGCAGCCAGTAACAGGCACTTCTCCATCAGTACGCTGTTCTCAAATGGTGTAGTCTCGTTTCCAGGCAAATGTGTTCACGGCCTGCCTGTATTTGCTTTTACATCAGCATTGATCTTCGGCTTCAGCAGTTCTCTGCCCTTGTTGATATTTACTCTGTGACGGTATGCGCGTGTAATGCTATCTCAGCCTTTTTTGGAAAAGGCTAGACAAACTAAATTCTTTTTATCCCAGCATTAAGAATAAGTTCTTTGTTCTTCTGATAGTCCTGGTAGCCCTGGCCTGCACCTTTCACATCAGATTTGAGTTTCCTCAAACACAGAGGAGGTACGGCTGTGTTGCCGTTCAACTTTGGTGTTCCTAGGAATTAGAACACAATCAGACGTCTTTACTGAACGTAAAGGACTACCCAGTTATCCAAGAACATGAGGTTTATGGATGAAAAAGTAAGGGTATTTTATTCATCACTCTCTAGTTGATTATGAAAACAAATTAATTTCTCTGATACATAGATGCATAGTGAAACCACCTCTTGGGTCTCAGCTTTTCTAATTAAGTACCTCTCAAATCAAAATTGTGGATTGGGAGTTTGACTTGGAAAGAAAGGACAAACTGATTTTTTGCACCTTTAATTTTAGAAAGAATTACTGACAACATTGAGTTTACTTGGGTTTTACTTTATATATTTGAACATATATGTGTATAATTATATGCATACATACATATGCAAATATATACATTTTCTCTCTGATGGAAGCAGCAATATTAGGTCAAAAATACGTTGTAGAGGCTGATGGCAAATTAAGAGAATGTGAGAGCAGTCAAAAGCAAGTAAAATTGTGTGACTTGATTTGTGTGTTGCGGGCTCAAGATGATCAAAGTGGTAATGACTTTCAGAGAACAGCTATATGTTTTCAGTGTAATGCACTGATTTAAAAAAAAGCATAACCTATTTTAAATAGTGGGAAATCTTGGAAAAAAAGGTCTGCACTGGGAAAAAACCGTCACTGTGTTAGAGGTTGGTTACAGTATTTTAAGAACTACAAAGGACTATTGTCTTGGAACGGTTTAAGAAATTCAGTTAAGGGTAGAGATGATAGTTAGCATTTAGGAAATAAAGATTAAATGAAGGGGGTGTGGGGAGTTGAAGATCTTATGTTAAGTTGAGGAACAAGACTAGGGCACAAAAAGAAATCCTGGGCAGGATGGGTGCTTGGAGTGGGAGTTATATTCTGGAGGGAAAGTAAGAGTGGCATTGCCTTGGTAAAGAACTTAAAAAGAGATGGGGACTGAGAAGCATGGAAAGAGAATGGAATTTGGGTAAGTTGGTGGAAAATGTAGAACCAGGGTAGAGAAAGAGAAGCAAACAACCCAAGTTCCTTCTTTGTTCCCTGACATATGTATATATATTTATTGCTCACTCAGTAAAGACTTTTTGAGGTAAAGTGATTGCCATGCTGGAATATCAATTTCCAGAAGGCAGTCTCCCTGGGAGTAACACTACAATCCAAAACCTTTCTAATATGCTGGGGCTGAACTCTGTTGCATGAACTGACCCCTTTCTGAAGAATGGTATTCTCAATACTTATCCCAGAGTACGGCTTGACTAGCTTTCAGTTAAATGGGGAATAGGATAAGTGATTGTTTTACCAGAACTCCAATTTAATATCTCATAGATATGCTGAACAGTTTGAAAGAACTGTCTTTCCACTTTCCATTGTTGGAAATTCTTTATAGCAGATATTAAAAATGTATATGAATTTATTGCTTTTATTCCCAAACAGTTGCTTTTCTGTGTAGGCTAACTGCTTTAGAATGAGGAAAAAATGGTGTCCTCTGTTCACTCAGAAATGCTGAGCAGCTTAAATCAGAGAAGATGAGTAAAGCAATGAAACCATAAGATTATAAAGGTCCACTCCTGACTCTCAGGGAGAACTTGATCGCTGTGTTAAATACGTGCTTCTGCACCTTCAACATGCTCAGAAATGGAAAAGATAATACTGTTAATCAGCAGGCAGAAGGAAAAAAAACATTTTAAGATTGAGCTGTGAGACAGACTGGAGACATGAAGCTTTCTTATGTCTCCCTGAGGCTCTTTTCCCCAAATCTCCTATTTGGAGTACAGTCCCATCACTGCGTATGCCATCGAGACGAATACTTTTGTTGTGTAACCTTTCTGCTTAGTCTGTATAGACTGTGAAGACAGCCCTAGCCTTGTCCTCTACTATGCTTCATTATGGGAAAAAACCCCCTATTTATGTTTATCTCAATTTTGACCTTTGCTTCAGTGTGAAAAGCAGAGAGGAATGAGACTTGCTTGTTATTTTTACTGTCAACTTTGTTCACATTCTGTTTATTTTTGATTGAATATCTTAGACAAAGGCTGGTGTTTTGGCTCTGCATATACACTCTGGTTCCGTGATGTGTGTAAGACAGTGCATGACCTTTTTCTTAGCAGAATGAAAGACAAATATAGCCTGATACACAGAAGTAATCTACTACTACAAGGAGCTTCATCAGCATGATCATCTGCTTTTGTGTTTAATGAGGAAACTTGTTCAGTTGCACATAATCAATCTGAAAACAATAAAGGCATAGCTGCTATGAGCTAAACTAGTAAAAAAATTAAAATCCTCCTGATTTCATTTGTTGAAAAACAAGGATAAGGGATAGACATATGGCCACCCACTTGGTTGTGCAAATTGTAAAAAGTGAAAATAACTTGTGACAGAATTGCCTGAAGGCTTTGTTTAGCCCGTCACACATGGCCTCAATAACACTGTGAAACAGTTTCTTTTACCCCCTCCAACCTACCCAACCCCTTCAGCTACGAAATCTGCAAAGCATTTTTCAAATTAAGTGTGCACTGTTTTCCTTTTAAGTTTCAGGAGCAAGTGAAAGACATGCTGAGAGATTGGAAACAATCTGCATCGGCAACAAAGGGAGATGCCTGCTGCTTTGCAAGCAACACAGAAAATATGCCAGCCATGCAGAGTGAGTGCTCTGTGGCAGTAATTCCAGAATTGACTGTTTATCTGTGCTGTGCACTAGCCTTTCTCAGGCTGCTATGGGGAGGAGGGTGGGTTTAAGAGTCTTTGGAAAACTGTTGCAGTGTAGGTCATATTTTATTAGCGCGTTGTCTGGGATTTGGAACTGACGTTTGCTTCTTGAGCCTGGATAAAGAGCTTGCTGGAGGTGCTGTGCCTTACTTCCCTGTGCAAGTGTAGGTGAATGGCTATGTGTTTGGTGCAGCTCTTACAGCTGGGGATTTGAGTGCTCAACACGCCAGTATCAAAACTGTCATTCTGTCATAGTGGAAGAAATTAAATAGGGCTGTTTGTACATTCTGATGAAGAATTGATAGTGTCAGAAATAATCTTGGCAGCCATTTTAACTTACAATAGAGGAGCGACTTTTGCATCCTAAATAAGCACGGATCACTTAACCAAGTCAAGTAGTCAGCTGCTAAAACTATCTGACAGAACAAGAAATGAATACAAGGAATGAATCGTAAAAGCGGTAGGGTTGTCATAACTGGATCATTCAAGAAAGATAATGCAGGAGCTTTGTGGAAGAGAAGAGTATGAGCTTCACGTTTCTTGCGGAGACTAAAAGTATTTGAAAAGACAGTGGATAGTTCAATACGTGTCTGTAGTCTAGATGGATAAGAAGGTACAGGGGAAAGTCCAGTAGTTGTTTCTGGTTTGCTGCTGGATACATCCTTTAAAACTTTTTCTGTGTACGGGTTCATATAAATGAACTCAGCCTTGCAAGACCTTGACTACAGCCTGTCTCATACAGTGTTATGTAGGAGCTTCTCCCTGATCCATACACAGGTTCAGTAGTCCTCTTCATGCACCGATATAATCTCGCTGCAGGGTTTACCTATATTAAATTGTTCAAGACAGCCAGGGGGCCAGAGTAGGCGTCAGTCAAGGAGCAGCCAGGATTGTGCCAGCAGACCCCTGACAATGTGTGTTTTCTGGCTACTCCACAACACTCACAGTGGGAAGCAGTGGGTACGGCAACCCTCAGGATTGTGGTACTGGCTGCTGCAATGCTGCATTGCAATCAGCCCACAGGCTGGGGAATGAGGGGGCTTATTCCTTCCAACCCCCCCCCCCCGTCTGTTGCTGGGAATGTTGCCCAGGTTGAGAATCTTGGTTTTAGTGCGCTAATGAGCAGGTAAGCATTGCAGGGGTGTAGCATATTAATAGTATGAGAGAGGGCTATAAACTCTTCTAGCCAGGAAGAGATTAAACATGTAAATGATGTAACCTAATTCAAAAAAAGGCAATATTCCAGGAAATATTCTAGCCTTGCTTTTCTAGCCTTGCTTTTGCATTTCTCGACTTTGATTAACAAGTAAGCAGTGAGAGAAGGGATGATACTTCTACATGGGCGTCAAAAAGAAAGCGGTGTGATGATCTAGACTTTTGCACTGATATTTAACCTTTCTGCTATGAAATGGCTGAGGTTTGTGTAGTCATAAGTAAGATGCAACTATTGGCTTTTACCATTGCAATCAAAATATTTCATCACTTACGATAATGTGTGGGACTTTACAGATGGATGAAAGGTGCTTCTGAAAAGCTTCAGTACTTCTGTGGTGGCTGAAGTGAATGTGCGTTATGGCTGTGTAGATCTGCAAGTGATAGCAACGAATACTGAAAGTCCAATGCAGCGTCCTTCAGCTTCTCTGGGACCATCTTCTGTTAGACAGAAAAAATCCAGCTACTTTGAATTGCACACAATATGGTTTTTGATAATTGAGTCAAAACAGAAAATAAGGGGGTACAGTGCAGATGCAGGAATTGATGCACAAATGTAGTTGTGGAAAATAGCTAAGGCTAGTTATTACCCTCCTTTGTTTTGCCCCTGAAACTTTGTTCTTTATCAGCTGCCTGTGTAGAAATTAGTATTGAGAAGATTTTAGAAAAACAAAACAATACAAAGAACAAGCTTAGTAAGCTACGTAGGACTGGTGGAAATGATCAAACTTTCATAGCTTGCTGATAGAAAAAATCAGAAATCAGCATAGACTTAAAATACACAAGAAAGTTAGATTGTTTCATTATCTCGTGCTTTGATACACTGCACCAATATAAATGGTTTTATGTAATTGCCAATTTAAAAAGAGCTGGCAAGACAGTAAATGTAATGCTAGAATTTTATACCAGATCTTTTTGTAATTTCTCTATTGATATAGCTCAGAATTGTCAATCCCACACAGTATTAAAAAAAAAAAAAAACCAAAAAACAAAAACACTTTTGTCCCAGGAGTCAGAGGGCTGGCTTAGTATTAGATTATTTTTCTTACTAGTTTGTCTCCCTTGTCTTCTTTAGTATGATTTAATACTTTTAGTTTGCAATCATGTTATATTTTTAAGTTTTCATCTGCAATTAGGAAGGATGGATTTTTAATAGTAAGAACAGGTAATAATTTGACATCAGGGGTTGATATTAAAAAGATAAGCAAAAAAATGAAGCAGAGGTTTATAGTAATTAGAGGTTGTCATCTTGAAACTTAGTACTAATATGAGGAAACAGTGCAGCTATGATTAAGAATAGGTTCCAAAAAAAGGGTTTCAAAATAGTGGAAAGTACAGAAACTTAATTTAAATGTATTCAGTTCTCAAATGTTTTCTGTCATGTTAATGGCTGGGTCTGTCTACTCAAAACATTTCTTGATAGAATGCTTCAGCTGGAAAACATTGGCAGGCAGTATGCTGATAGTGGATGTAAAATGCATTTGCTTTACACAGGACCCTAAAGCTATTGTTTCTTTTGTATCTGACACAGAATTTCTCCTGGAAATAGGTGGCTCAGGGAAGCAGCTTAGGAATAAGCAACTATTAAGTTTTTCTGTTTCTTTAGGAAAGTTTATACAACATTTGGTTGTATATGCCAAGAAGCCAAGTCTAGGTGAAAAAGATTCAACTATCCCCAGTGTATAAAGTTATACTATTTAGCATTGTGCTCGAATTATTTTAGCTTAGGTTAATCATGCCTATTTGCATTAAAACAGTGTCTTGCTTTTTCATGCTTTTCTGATTAAATACTGTCTATTCATTGTGCTTCAGAGCCACATAACATTATTCAGAGTGATTTTTTTTTAAAAATTTTTCTTTTTAAAGCCTAAAGCTGAATCCAGTGCTTTTACCACAGATGTGCAGAGGCTTCCTAAATTTCCAAAGCAATGTTGACACTGACAAAAATACTGAGAGGGGTTGTGGAGGACAGCTCCATGTTCTGGGAGGTAACTGCAGTGTCTTCCATATCCAATGTGAGGAGCAAGCAAGCATCTGGGGCTAATGCTGGGTTCTCAGGGAGGTTGAATCTCCATTGGTAGAAACAGTTGCTGCGCTAGTTAAATTCCACATCGGGATTGTAATGTCATACACCATCTTCTGCTAGACCTTTCCATCTAGAGTAGTTTGTGACTGTGAAAGCACTGGAGTTATGTTTTCTCTTTTCATTGTAATTTAGAAAGTCATCTGTGGTCTGAGTCCAGTTACTCTCTGTGTCGTTGCGATGTTTTATTCATGATGCTGCTTGCAGGGGGAAAAGCCACGCAGAATGCTCCAGGATGTAGTCCACAGTAAGTAGCATGTCCCCATGTTAAAGTAGCTGATAGCACACAACTTGTGAGGAAGAGAAATACCTGGAAGTGGAAACTGAGCAATAGAATGGAGTGAAAAGAAATTTTTCTTTTCCTGTTCTAGTTCCTACAGGTGAAGCCCTTAAATTATTGAGCTCCAACTGACTTCCAATGCTACTTATTCTTTGTCTTTTTTTAGACTCCGAATTGTTAATAACCTACAGTTCAAAATTCACCCATAGACCCAGCAGACCTTTTGCCTGGCACTGGGAACATCTTTAGGAGATTCCGAGAACTCTCGCTCCCGGAGCATTGGCTGCTATGGGGTGTGCACTGACTGTGTGGTGGGATCGCAGCTATGCAGACCCCCCTACTTCATTGAGATGTAGAAACAAAAGTTGAAGAGCCAGCATATCGACTTTTAGGGGGTGGTTTCTGTGCCAGCTGTCTTGCAGCAATATAAAGCACAGTTTTAGGAGAAAGGGGCACTGGTTGGTGGGAAGTAGGATTCTCTGGGCTGAGTCAGATAAACTTCGCTTCCTTGTTGCACTTGCATTTGCAGTTCTTGTGCTGCTGCTGTTTATTCTAGACCTTTGGTATCTCAGAGTGCTATTTTATCTAAAACTAGTACCAACTGATTACAAAGACAGCTTCAAAAAACCAGAAAATTGCAATCTCACATATGCTCACACCTAAAACAAAAATATTTCATGTTAGCTACACTTTTTTTTAATTTCAGATCTTTAAATATAATGTGTAGACATTTTAATGCCTTCGTCACTTTTTCTTTTTTCTTCTTTCCTATCATAGAATTAAACAAATTTTATCCCATCAGTTTTTCTCCTTGCTGCTTTGTAATTTATCAAAACTGAGGAATAAAAACCAAAATTGTAGAATGAAAAAAAAGAAAAAAAGATAATGGAGAATTGGGGAAGGAGGAGAGGGGGAAGAGAGAATGGGAGCTATTATTTTTTCCTGTTGTGCTTAGTAACAGGAGAATGGGGGGACCAATGTTTTTGGAATTTTTAATCTTAATGAGAAATAAAAGACTTCATGGAACCTGGTTTTGAAGGCAGACCGTTTCAAATTAAATTTCCCTCAGCTGTAGCTCTTAACAGCTTTTGCTTTTACCTTTCAAATAACAGGAGCCTTTCAAGGCTGCTGATTCGCTCCAATCCAACAGGAGTTAACAAGCATGTGACTTCAAGTATTTTCAAGTAGTCTTTTTAAGATCAGCTTAATTGATGTCCGACAGGACTGTGGATGTAGTTAAAGTTAAGTACGTGATTAAGTGGTTTGTTGGAACCAAGCCAGAACACTTAACACCTTGCAGAATCCACTTTTTAGTCTGAATATGTGTAATATGCGGTCATGGAGAATTGTCTCTTCTAAAAGAGAAATTTTCCTATTCCAAACATACTGCTCTTTCTTGCTTTCATTCTTTAAATGTAGTCTCTTTCTAAGCCCACCTCTTCTTGAACTCCCCTTCTAAACATAAAAATACTGAAACACATATGCTCTTGATTCTTTGAGTGTGCACAGGTGAATGTTTTCCTTTCTCCAGCTGCATAGAAACCAAATGTCAGCTCAGCAATGTTACTTTTTTTTTTCTCTAATTGATATTCCAAAATGGCTTTTCCATAGGACTCTTTGTTAAAAGTGAATAGCTGGGGGGACGGGGGGGACGGGGATGGAATAAAAAAAAATAAAAGGAGACCCATGTCTTTTCTATTATGATCATTTTTTCACAGTAGACTGTAGCATACGTGTTGCTTTCCTGGGACACTGATAGTTTACTTAGGTGTTTAGAATGTGATAATGCTGGTTTGCATTTACAAGTACTAATAACAGGGATCCAGGAACAGATAAACATGACGGGGGATTTCCATCACCTTAGCCAGCTATTCAGAAAGTGGGAGAATTAAACAGTACTTACAGTGTTTTAACAATAAAAAATCCTGGACAACTGGACTTCAGCACTGCTTGTTCTGCAGTTAATTTTGGAGAGGAAAAGTTCAGGCAATTTTGGCGCTCTCATCAGGTGGGATCCTGGGATTAATTATTATTCAGTAATCAAGTGTTTGGTTTTTTTTTTTTGATAGGAATACTGTGAGAGGAAAAGCTATTACATTGTCATATTGTTTTAAAGGCTGAGAGGTTTTGTTTGGACGACTCCATTATAAAGGTTTTGCTCATCCTTTGCCAATTAGGTAGAGTCTTTGTTTTCAGCAAAAGTTGCTTGTGTTCCTTGCCATGATCCTCTGCCTCATCATCTGAGAAGGTGCAACTGCAAATCGTTATTTTATACTTACATGACTGCATGATAAAGTTAGCTGGCACACAGCATGAAGACAATAAATCTAATGCTTTTATATTTAAAAGCATTTTGCTTTTATTAACCTTTGTTAGTTAGAACAACTGCTATGTTTCAGAGGTACCAGAGAATTTTACCTCTTCCAACTCCTCTATTATAACAGCTGAGCTATATATTTTTTCTAGTATGTAAGTGAAAGCATGCTCAGCTTTCTGGCTGCAAGTATTTAACAAAGAGCAGAATTTAAAGACAAACTGTGATACCTTTATTTGCACTGTAGAAAATTTTACTGTGTGACTAGTGCTAGTACAGTCTACCAGAACCCAGCCTTTCCTCCAAACTGCAAATCTGATACTCTTGCTAGATTCGGATCTAGATTAGGAGAAAAAAAAAAAAGTCCCTATGCAGTTTGCTGCTTCAAGGAACATATGTAACTTTTCTTTGACCGTCTGGAGCAGGTATACTGGTAATCTCCTCAAGTTTGCTGTAGCCAGCCTGTATCCCTTTGCTGCATTTGCTTTCATTACTCACTTTTGAGCAATCCTGGTGATGGGGATTTTTCACTGTAGCCCAAACTTGTTTGTAGCTGTAACGGAGAAGTGTTGCAGCGGTAAGGAAGAAGCAGGGAAGCTTGAAG
This sequence comes from Haliaeetus leucocephalus, assembly GCF_000737465.1. Taxonomy (NCBI): domain Eukaryota; kingdom Metazoa; phylum Chordata; class Aves; order Accipitriformes; family Accipitridae; genus Haliaeetus; species Haliaeetus leucocephalus. The sequence goes on from NW_010972617.1 coordinate 870,321, forward strand.
GAAGGTGATGCTGGAAGGAGCGAGGACTCGGAGCGTTGATACAACTTTTACTTGTACCTTTGCATCGTTTTCTCTCAAATCATAAATGTGTTCTGTGTAGCAATTATTTCCCTTTGCAACTGTTTTATTTCCTGGTGAAGTGATGTGGAAGCTGTACAGAACCCAAGTGGCAGTCTGGGAAAGAGTTTCTCCTAAGGACATGATGACAAGTTTTGATTTTTGCAATAAAAACTTGCAGAATTATTTTATAAAATTAACAAGCATCAACTTTATCTTGAAGATGCTTCCATGTTAGGAAACAAATCCTTGCACTTTTTTTTTTTTTTGTTGATTCTTCTGTATCTTTTTAGAAAGAAAATGCCTGTATTTTCTGACAGTGACCTGCAAATATACTCATTCTGTTGAGACCTCTACTCAATATGGAATTCTCATAATAATGTGCCTACCTTTTTCTTAAGATCAGGATCACTCTGATATGAAGAGGAAAGACCTTCTGAACTATATTTTGCATTCCAAGGATTTCCTGAGTCTTTGCAAAAGTAGCCAGCTTTTGCCTGAATTGCTTTGCTGTCCCTGTTTTCCAGTAAGTTTGTCCTGTTGATAAAAGGTAGCACCCATTTCAGGGCAGCAGTTGCTACTTCTGTCTTTGAGATGGCTACACATTACATCTTTCCAATTTCCTGTTGACTGATACACATACTCTTCCTTAATGGGAGTCCTGAGTCTTTACCCATTCATCTTCTAGTGCTTGCAATTTTTCTTAGAGAAGAGCATTTTTTTCTATCACCATGTTAGCTTCTATACTTGTTTCCAATATCAAAAGGAAGAATGTCCTGTATTGTTTTCTAACTTGATAGTTCAGTAATCTTTCTCTGAGATCCTGTCTTCTCTGAATAATTGTTTTGAGGTGACGGTGGGTGTTGTCAGGTTTGTCAACTCCGTGCATGTTAAGCTGGGCCTTGCTAACTTTGTAGCCAAGTGGTGGAACTTTTCATAGTTCTTGCATCTGTTTCCCCAGATTCTGAGCAATTTGCAGTTGATGATGCTGGCTACAGCATATTTTTTGTAATTCGGACTTTGAAATCTGTATATCTTTCTACCTAATTTGATTTTTCTTAGAGGTTTTTGGATTTTTAATAATGCCTGTAATGGCAGAGGACCATCCCTCTTCCAGAAACCAGCTTATTTTTCATGGTGAGTTCCACTTGCCTTGTCAAGGGTTAGCTCTGGGTCATTTAATAGTGTCTACTGGAATGATTTGATCCCAGTTGTAGTGCCTGTTCTGTTACCAGAGCTAGTTGTCACATGTTTGTCTCTGCAGGCTTACACTGGCAGTATGCAGTTCTGTGTTATTGCCTGCTTATTGTACTCTGTTGAAAAAGGTATGTCTTTTACGTTTCATTTTTTTGCATGGAGTGCATTTCTCCTTAGATTCCTGTGTTGCCATTTCACAGTCAGCTTCCCCTGCCTGAATGAACTAAAATGTCCCGCAAATCTCAAGTGCTTCAACATAACGCTACTGTCAGGCACCTTCTGACAGTCTCCCGTGATGCTTTTCTCAGGTGAGGCCGCTGAAGAGGAAAAAGATAACATACGCTACGTGAATAAATTACTCGTTCACTACTGATATGGGGCTAAAGAATCAGTATGTATCTCATCTCTGCAGTCAACATGAAAAGTGATTCTGTATTTCAAGTTTTCAACAGGACTGCATTAAAAACCAGGTACTTGTTCGTTCATCTTAATGGTAGCAGTCAGTAAAGGGAGATACTCGTGTGTTAGCATCCTAATGGTGTTTTTGAGGTATTTTATATTAACTAAATTGAACTAACGCATCTTAAAAAGAAATCTGTTTTGCCTGTCAAGACAGGAATATGAAAGCAACCGATTCACTGCATAGCAGGAAAATTGCAGAATGTCAAAGGCAGCTCCTGTAAATGCATTGGGAGTCAGTGAGTGTTGCTTTTGCAGATATTCTTACACATGCGGTTAAACTGCATGGGCAGATAGATTCTTTTGGGAAATTAAATTGCCACAAGGTGGTGGAAACAAGGCTGGCGTTATTCATAGGTATTGAACTGTGATCAGTAAAGCTTATCTCACCTTTTGGACTTTCTCAGCTGGAATAATTTATCTACAGCTGCTATGCAGGAAGACTTGCTTTACTTAAAAAAAAAAAATAATCCATTTTGTCTGTACTGAAGTACAAAGATTCATATACCAGAATTAATTAATTTTAACCTGGGGTTAAAGCTGGGCCGTGCTGATAGTGCTCACTGCGTGTTTCGTCTGCTTCCTCCAATGCACACTAATGCTGGAGCTCGGTAGAAAAATTTGGGAGCGCGATACCCCAGCTGGTAGCACAAAGGCCTTGGGAGAACAGAGGTGCTGGGACTGACCTGGCAGCCTGGTGGCAATTCCTTGGCTTGGGTTATTGCCTGGTTAATAAGGTGGATCAGAAACTCTGGCACATGTCCTTTAGCCAGACACAGCTGAACTTTGCACCCAGACTAGCCCAACCCTAGAGTGCTCGCTGTTCCTCATGGTTTTTTATCCTTCCACGACACTTGATGTTGGTATTTCACGTATTTCTTCTGTTGTGCATGCAGTGTGCTCCTCTCTCTGGCCTCAGTGCGTATTGAGGGGAGGAAGCCAGAGGAGAAAGTGAGATGTTGAGTAGGTGATGTGTTCCGTCTTGTCTGGACTCTTACGTGGTTGCCTGTAGTTGAAGAGGAATGGCCCAATGCAGGTGGTGCTTTTCCATGTTATTAAAAAATACATGTATGTTTAAAACAATAAAATAACTGGCCTAAATACGCTGCTCTATGGAATTTAAAAGGAAATAGGTTTGTCTGATTACCTCGACCATTACATAAGATGAAATAGATTTTGACATCTGATGTCTGATTGTTCTCTGAAGGCAGATTTCTCAATTTCTTGCTGTAAACGTTTAAAAATGCCATGTCATCAGAGCGGTCCCTTCTTATTCCTTCTGGTGTATTTTTTTTTTTTTCCTGACTGCCAAGGACTAATCTGGGCAGAGGGAGGGACTTCAAAATAATTTCCTAAAAAGCTAAAGGAACTCAGAAGAGGGGGAAGCGGAAAGTGGGCTGCTGTTCCTGCCAGCTGGCCGGGGCTCAGCCCCAGCGAGACAGCCCGTGCTGCCAGTCCCCAGGAATGCGCTGGCAGCCAACGCCTTACCCAGCCCACCCGCTCCCAGGTGGGGGAAGGCAAGGGAAGCAGCCCTTTCCTTGCTGGGATTTGCCATGTGATATATTGGACTACTTTAGATATATTGCATTAATATTTCTGGCTTTAAATTGGGAACGGCTGTGGTTAAAGTATCCTGGATTCTGTGGTCAAATAGTTGGTGTTGGCAATTTCTGTGGTCGCATATTTGGTAGCTAATGCTTTTTATGAATTCCAGATTTTTCTCCTCTGGGATAATTGTGCCTCTGGAGCTAATGCTGGAAGGCTGTTGCTTGGTCATGTTTGTTGCTTTCTCCTTGAAGATCACAGCTCTTTCTCTACTTCTACCACAAATATACTGGTGGGAAAACAACAGAACATCCCTGTAGCTACATCTAGTACATCTATCTGTACAAGGGAGCACATATTTTCCCCAGAATATGTTGGTTTGTGCTATACTGTCATTTATTGATTTGCTTTAAAGCTTGTGCTGAAAGGACTCCTAGTGAGTTCTATTGGTTTGCTTAGGAGATGGAATTACTCATCTTTTTTGAATGAGAAGAGCTGCGTTCTGAAATAGGCTGTTTTAATTCAGTGAAGTTGGGCTGATTAACCCGAGCTAAAGATTGCATCCAGTGAGGTCTTTTTCATTAAAGGGAGCAATGACAGTGGCTGCCTACTAAATGGGACAAAGTAAGCAGTTGTGAAAAAAAACTTTCAGTGAATTTCTGCTCTATATTTGGGATGGCCCTGAATGGGCCACTTCCTGCTGGGAACACGATGCAGGCACGTATTTGATGCCAGTGCAGAAGGTGGTAAAATTACATAGGATGGTTTGGGTTGGAAGGGACCTTTAAAGATCATCTAGTCCAAACGTCCTTCGTATGGGCAGGGACATCTTTCATTAGACCAGGCTGCTCAAAGCCCCATCCAACCTGACCTTGAACACTTCCCATGATGGGGCATCCAAATTTCTGTGGGAAACCTGTTGTGTTGTCTCACCAGCCTCATAGTAAAAATTTCTTCTTAATATCTAATCTAAATCTACCCTCTTTTAGTGTAAAAACATTGCCCCTTGTCCTGTCACTACAGGCCCAGGTAACGAGTCTGTCTTTCTTATAAGCCCTCTTCATATATTGGAAGGCCGCAATGAGGTCTTCCCGGAGCCGTTTCTTCTCTGGGCTGAACAACCCCAAACCTCAGCCTTTCCTCATAGGAGAGGTGTTCTAGCCCTCTGATGATTTCCATGGCCCTCCTCTGGACCGGCTCCAAGAGGTTGATGTCTGTTTTGTACTGGGGACCCCAGAGCTGGATGCAAAACTCCAGGTGGAGTTTCACAAGAGCAGAGTAGAGTACTTTCCAGCCTTTTCAAGGACTACTCACAGGCATGTGTCTTAGCAAGACATTGTGAATTCTTTCAGCCTTTGATACACAGATATTTGTTACAAATCTAGCAACGTAGAGAAGTCTGCAGAAATTATACCAATTGAATTTATGAATATTTAAAGGAAGCAGACAGGGTGATTTGGTTGACCATAGCCTGGCTAAATACACATCATGTAAAGTCAGGCAAAGGTTGACAAGAACTGTGGGGTGTTTTTAGAAAAGGAAAAAAAGGGGAGGGATAGGAGCATAAGTGATGCTAATGAGCTCAAGGAAACTAAATCTTTTTAAAGAAGCCTAGTTTTTGACAGATTGTACATTTTGCTGGCAAAAGTATCCTATTATAATAATATATTTGGATGTTGATAAAGTTCTGAATTTAGTAATGCACCAAATTTTGTTCAATTCCTCACCAGTACACAATAAATGCTGTATATTTTAAGTGGATTTAAACTGTGCTTGGGTAAAATTCATGTGTACGTGTAGACAGGAGTACTTACTTTTATTTTTGCTTGTACTCTTTCACTAGTGGAAAAAATCAGAGGAAACCCCTTGAAAGTTTTTAACAATCAAGTTGTGCAAAAGATGCTTTTCATTTACCACTGCCTATTTGTTGTTGGAAATCTGAGTATATAGCCATGAAGGACAGCTGTTTTCTCCTTATGGCATTAGTAAAAAGAAAAAAACCCAACCAATATGCCTTGTTTAGAGTATTTCTGGGACAAATTTCCCAGAATTTTCCTACTGCTTTTTCATTTCTTTGCATAAAATACCCATAACCTTTCTTCCTTGATGAGGTGGCAAAACTTCCAAACAGACTGGCTGATTTTTACAAGATTGATTTCTAGCTCTCCTTCATTGTCCTGAAATGCATCTTTCTGCCTACTAATTACTAAAAGGATATGCAATCTGAGAGTATCAGACATTTCTGTGTTCCATTAAATTAGACTGAGGCTGCAGTGAAAAAAGTGGAAGGTGATGATTCTTGGCTGTTCTCTTCTTTCATCCTGACATACTTGGGTAATGAAAGAAAAAAATCTCCTTTGCCTATGTGAGACTGGTTGGTTTGGGTGCAGGTTTGTGGATGTGTATATATATCCGTGTATGCCATATAACCATGAAACACTCTGCATTAAAGATAATAAACTTAGTTCCTTTACTCTTTTTCGTTGGCTGGAATTAACATTTCAAAATTGTTCACCATATTGGCACGAGTGAGAAATTTCACTGTCTGAAATAAAAATCCTGCGTCTTAGCAGCAGTTTGGAGAATTAAGGAAAACATCAAAAGCTGCAAGACTGGCTGTGAACTTGCAAAATTTGCAATGCTGTGTGCATGTACTGGTACATCTGCCATTGGATCACTGAAAGTGAGAGCCCCTGGAGCATCAGTCCTACTATCGTGTTGTTATAGTCCTTTTCACACTGCTGTCCTGCAACTGAAACTTGGCTTCCCACTTACTGTTAGGGGAAACTGCCCCCATGTTCTTTATCTTTGAGATTGCCTCCACTTCACATGCTGTGGTTTTGGTGAATAAAGGCAGAGTGTGAAATTCCCATCCTTTGAACTCCAGTTTGAAGATGAAAAAAATTCTTAAAGGAGTGTATTTTCTAGAGCAATAATGAAATTATAGGATTATTGTTTTTAATCCCATTGCATCTCTGGGTACACGGGTCCGATCCATGAAGGAATTTACTTCTGTTTTGGCAGGAAATCTTATCTGGATTTAATCTTCATGTGGGACCTAGTAATACAAGAGATAGACAAGAATGAATTGTGATGGCCAGACTAAGAAGAAAGGTAAAAAGAAAACCAGTGAGAGTACATTTTTATAAGCAAGCAGGATGGAGAGCTGTAATGAGTAAGTGAGAATAGCACAATAAGAGGTTTGGAAAATGCATTTTGTGGAAAGGAAGACTTCTATTTTAAAATACTTTTTATATTACATTATGTATCTGGCAGAACTTCTGATTCTTCTAGCTTTAATGAGAACGCAAGCCAGTGTCCAGAGTCTCTGTAAACTAAGAATCGATCCTTTGCAGGGTTTCCCTCCTCTGTTCTTGCTTATTCTTTTCCTTGCAATTCCAACGTGTTGTTTTTTATAACATTACTGTTCTGACTCTTGGATTGATGATAACAAGGGTCTCTTGCCTTTCTGTAGCTCTCAGATGGTAGCTGGTGCTTTTATAATGCTTTTTATCTTTCTAATACTTTCCAGACATTAACTAATTCATTTTAACAACACCCTGTCAAGGAGGTGAAATAATTCAGTGATGTTATTTACAGATGAGAAATCAAAGGAAGGGAAGTGAAGCAAATGGGTCAGAAAGACAGTAGAGTTGGGAATAAAGGCCACTGGTATATGCAGATCTGCCTGGCAATCAGGTAACTAACATATTTCTCATTTTTAAAAGCTGTTCTGATTATTTGCTGCTAAATGTGATTTTTCTATCCCAGATTTTAATTCTCTCTTGGTTTAGAAGAAGCAGGAATGGGCTTATGACTAAGTTGGCAAATTTTAGGCAACTTTTTATTAAAGACAACCTTGTTCACTAGAAGGGTTTCTGGCATTCTTCCAGTCCTTTTGAGACCATTTTAAGATTCTCTTACAATGTAAAGGCTTTCTTAATTGTTATGCTGTTCATTTTGCCGTACAGTATACTACATTAAGTTTAACATTCCCCTCATCTGTCTCTTGGGGAAATACAGTAACAGTTATGAGAGCGGTATCTAGTGAACCATATTTTAAGTAATCTTTATGCACTTTAAGTAACTTTCCAAAAAGGAGGTTAAACGAGTGAAAAAATGGTATTGTCAGAGGAATAATCTTTAATAAAGGCAGTATGGTCTGCTAGTCAGGAAATAAAGTATGTTTTTTAATATATCACATAAGTAAGAAGGCATCTATAGTGAACTTCAGTTACAAAGAGAAAAAATTACTACCCTAGCAATATATTGAAAAGTGAAATACCATCCTCACTTTCAGTTGGCCTAGTCCTTCTTAATTAACATATTTGCTAGGGGTTTATCAGGTCTTAAAAGACTGATAGGGATGCTGTTTTCTGTACAATAACTTTTGTTCTAATTAGTTAATTGTCAGACCACTTGTAGACCCTCAGTGAATCTGTGGTGGACATGCTCAAAATACGTTCTGAAATAGATACATTTTGCAAGGGGGAAAATCATTTTACTCTTGTCCTTTCTGTTCACCTAGTGTTTATGTTTGCAGTGACAGAGCTTGTCCATGCACTGCTGAGAGAGGGACTAGCAGAACTTAGGTTTTAAAAAGATGTCTTGTCTTTAGATTTCACATATTTTAAGTTTTTTTTTTCTTTTTAAATTTTTTAACTACTTTGAAGGAACTCTAAGACCTTTCCCTTCCTCCATTCCTCTTCTCCCGCCTCCCATTTCCTCAGGAAAAAACCAACACTTTCTTGATTACGAAGTCATTTTGTGGCCCAAAATAGCCCACCCTTCTCAGCAACCCTCCCTTTTGCCCTCATCTTGGTTCCCCTCCACCCCCACTATGCTTTTAAATATAGGCTTGAGTACCTGCCAGCTGCATACCCAGCCCTCAAAGCGCAGTCTGTGGGGGGGATCATCTTTCTGTCTTCACTTGCAACCAGTGAGGAAAAAGATCCTGGAACAGTGGAGGATATTTCATATTTTGAGTTCTATTATTTAATTTAATCTCCTCTTTGCTTACTTGGCAAGGCAGCTGATCCACCAAGAACTGCACATGTCAGATGTTTTGTAACTTGCTGTGGTTAGAAGGAATCAATATTGTGCCCCTGGAGGCTCAAGTTGAGGATGCTTTACTCCATAATCTTCCCTAGGTCTCCAAATAAAACAACAACAAGAATTTCGGACTTGCTTACAGTAGTTCTGCCGGATCAGTAAAGCAGGTCGGGTGTAGACAACTGTTTTCCTTACAGGATGTGGGGGACTTGAATCATGGACTGTGAGGGCAAAATAATTCCATGATAGAGGCTATTAGGGAAAATTTATCTTAATGGAAGGAGACAATTCCAGAGTGGACAAGTGAGTGGTTATGGCTCTAGGTGAGCTATCAAAGATGATAATTTGACAAATTTTCTTCTCTGCTCCATTTGTGTGATCCCAGTGAACAGACTTGTGCTTTTCATTCTGTTGGGTTTAGGCTTGCTATGTGCTATGGACAGGTGAACATGATCTCAACAGTGAAATGTTTCCACCTGCACAAATTCCATCAGGAATAAATCAGTTCAGCTCTTTGCTGTTTGGTATTTCTGGTCTGTGGTTCATGCCCATTGGAAGTCATATCCTTTGCTGATTCAGTGTGACAGAAGCAAGTGACAAGTCAAGACAGCCACATGAGTCCCTTTGATGAGAACGGTCCCATGAGTATCTATCTGTACAACTGTTCATCTTTTGCTTCCTGCAGATGTTCGGGCAACAGCAGAGGTACACATCCACAGAAAAGTAAAAATGGAGCAAATACTATTAATGAGAAATTGCTTGTAGATGTTAGTTGTACAGGACTAATAGTCTTCAGAAAGTATCCTTCTGGCTTGCATAAATTTGTGAAATAATTAAAATGGACTGAAGAGAAGAGGCATCCTCTAACCCTTTTGTGTGCCACGTTCTACTGATGTGTTCCATTTTCCTTTGCACAGGAACAACCAGCTTGGTTTGCTGTGGCTCCTCAGCTCAAGAAACCAGTGCTGAATGGGACAGGGGAATGATTTTGCCCCAGTTTCTTCTAGCCCTTTTAGAGGGGAGTCAAGTCCTATATGCTTGAGCATGGAGATGCTAGATGATCCCTGAATTAATTTTTATTTTTAATTTTAATTTTGTAAGCATGTAAGGAATGGGAGCAGAAACTTTTTGTCCTGCAGCAAGGGGTAAGGTCAGATGGTCTAATTGATACACCCATCTTTTACCTCCTTGGATATTTATAAACATTGAAAGCTCTTTAAACTGTCCATGTGGCAGCAGATGTGATTAATGAGAAAAGGTCAAGTACGGCACTGATAACATCATAGACATTGATAGAAGAGGCCTGTTAAGTCATCTTGTCTATCTCCTTGCCAGCGCAGGATTATTCCCTACAGTGTATTTTCTAATGCTCTGTTCACATTGTATAAGAGAATCATGAGTTTTATGGCTTTGGCCTTTTGACAGTACACACTTTATGGAACTTACTGATTGTTTTAGAGGTCTGAGTAAGACCATGGTTCATTGCCTGAAATTGGAGCAGAAACATATTAGCAAAAATTACTTAGAATTATGTAAGATTTTAATTAAAATTGCTAAAATACACAAGGGCAAAGCTGAGCCATAGCAGATGAACTTTGCAGCTGACAATTCTTTAGCTGCAGACTATCATTTAGTTTTTCTAATAAACTGTACAATGTTTAAAGTAAAATAATCTCTGTGGTTCTCTCTCTCTCCCCCACTCCTCTTTCCACTTCAATATCTTCCGGCTTTAATTTCTGTCCATCTGGAGCTGGAGTTGAATTATGGCATATGATTTGTATAGATTTGTATCTCTCCCCCTGGATCATAATCTTCTTATTGATTCCCTCAGCTCCTGGTGCTTACTCACACTCTTGCTTCTTCTCCACCCTGATTTTCTCCCATGGTTTTGTCTGTTTCCTTTTACTCTGTGGGCTCTCATTCAACTTAATTTTCTTCCTTGGTTTTAGAAAAGGAATGTATTGGTTTTCAGTTAAAGAGTTTTTCACTTCATAATTTTGATATTTGTCTTTTTTCTTTTTCTTTTTTTTCTTTTTTTTTTTTTCCCTGGGCTAAAATACTGTCATCTTGCTCCAACAGAGAAAGAATTAGAACTGCTTATCTTGCTGTGAAATGGAAAGACTCTGTTCCAAGTCGCCATCCGGAAGTTTCTGGCAGTGAGAAGAGGTGTTAACAGCTGCCGTGAAAGGGCTACTGAACTTGGTATTAGTACAGGGGTTATTTCTGCCTCGGCAATGTGAATAATTTGCTAAATTAATTAAAAATATATTTGCTTCCCTCAAGAAAGAGCAGAGTACATCCACATGGAATTTTGCTCCATGAACAGAACAAAAGAAAGAAAAACTGAAACAGAACAAGAAATTCTAGAGCAGAAGACAAATATGTTGAAATATTGCCTTGGGCTGTAAAAATGACTCCTGAAACAGACACTTAATTTTCATGCACAGTGTTTAATATTTAATTTTGATTACTGATCCTATCAAGGCAAAAGATTACTGTAGCCTTAAGCTACAGTGTAACTCAGCTCAGTGCTCCACCGTTGGAGTCTTCATTAAAAAGATGTATTTTGACATTCTAGAGTGAGTGCACCCATAAGGAGTGAAATGTTTCAAGTATAAATTATAGGTCCTTCAGCTTACAAAGCAGGGTCAGACTGCAGCTGCTTCAGGGAAATTCACTAAAACCTCTGTATTTTAGTGAAGCTAAATAAAAGCTCCTTGCTTGCATGGTGCAGATCCCAGGATGAGTTTCTTAATGATATCCTTAAAAAAGTATAGGGAACTTTGTTCTGGGTGAAATGTCTCCAAAGTCAGAAATGTTTGTTCACCCTAACCCTAAACAAAAGTATGAAAATCTGGTATGAAAATCTGGCATTTCTCTGAAAGTAAAATTATATGCTGTGGTAATGCTTTTTTCTTTTTCTAGGCTTTAATTAGAAAACTCCATGTCTCGCTGTTTGGTTCAGGCGTGAAGCCCTGAAACCGTAGGAACACCAAGCAGTGCTAATTAAATCTGAAATGTTTCTGGATGTTGGCAGTGCCTACCCCTGCGCTATGCATGTGCCTTTCTCTTTCTTTCTGTGATCACTACAATGGTTTTCCCTTCCAGCCCACCAGAACACTTGTGAAAAATGGGAAGGAACCGATCTCATTGACAGAATGAGAATCTTCCTCTGGGTGCAAGTATTGCCTGTGTGGAAGGAATTAAAACAACACCTTACATCTTGCTTTTGGTAAGTGAGCAATTACTTGTTAATCCTGCTCTAAAGCATTGCTAACCAATACCTTTACAAAAATACATGCCTCTGAAAAACCTGAAAATTGTTGTAGTTCAAGCCATAAACCGTATTAGTTTGTTGCTTATAGCAAAGAGATAGTCATGCTGCTGGGTTACTACGTTTTGAAAGGCAGAAAAAGCTCTATGGTTTGGCATGAAGACTCTTAATTCCTGAGCGAAAGGCAGCATATAGAGTTTTTATTACCTCACAGATTAATGAAATTTAATATGACGAATGCCATACTGTGGTGACAGTGTAGCCCCTATGTTCATGAAATGGCACTTTTTTCAAGTAACAGCTCCAGCTCCGGCCTTGCACTTTGGGTTTTCTAGAGATCTAAGCCAAAGTGGCTTTTAATGGGGGGAAGAGATTGTTTTGATTAAACAGAAGCCAGATATGAAATTAAAGAAAGAGTTCAGAGGTTGCTATTATATTTTGGCAAAGATATTTCCTTCAGTTTTTAGCTTTTTATTTAGACACAGCTACACTTAGTAACACTTACTCTCTTATCTACAGGGAAAGGCCTAGTATTTGAAATAGCATTTAGGATTTATAGAAAGAAATACAACATGCCTTTCCTTTTAGAAATATAAGAAGGTTAGGACTGCCACGATGGCAGGCTAATTCCATCTAGTTCGATATCTTATTTTTGACAACTACTAGCCCCAACTATTCAAAGTGCAAGAATTCAGTTTTATTCAGCTGTGGCATACTCTGTCCCCTTGCTTAGGTCTCATCCTGTCTGATTTTTATAACCACATTTATCCTTCTCCCACTCAGGATTAGATTGTACCTTGTGCCATAGCTCCAAAGTAGGATACAGCGGGTCAAAATGTGTCAAAGAAGTGTTTCTAAGCTTGAAGAGGCACTGTCTGCCTGGGACACCCACGGCTTTTCCTGTTTCTCTTTCACATGAAGTTGATTAACTAGAGTTCTGTTTTCTATGGGGCTCGCTGGAGTGTTTTAAGTTCAGGCTGGTGGTGAGTTAAAAAAGATGTGGTGCTAGTCTCTGCTAAAAGGATCACAGTCGTGACCTTGATTTTCTTTAAAGCTTTTAGGACTCCTAGTTGTGTGACCAGGACAGGAATGTGGGGCAGTCTTTTTTCTTCCAGCTTTAAATTTCTAATCATTTCTAACAATAACAGAACTTCTTGCAGTAGGTTTCAAACCTGCAAGAAACCCTGTAGACTGTGTGAGAAGTGGTGCTTCCTTGCACTGAGAAGAAACTTGAGACAAAGTTTCCCAAGGAGTGTCATCTTTGGACATGGCACCAATGTTCAGACATACAGACCAGGGGACCAAAGCTAGGGCAGCTTGGAAAGGTCTCAGATGTACAATTCAAATTTTCCCACTGATTTCTTCAAATAAACTGGTATTGCTGGCTGCAACAGCCCTTCCCATCTTTCTCAGTAAACCTAGAACACACGGTAGCATTTTGGCAATTAAAAAAATCTTCCAAACAGCAAGTTTTATACTTGAAATCTGGTATGTCTGTTGCAGTGCACAAGAAGCCAAATCATTCTGTGGAATTTGTTTCACTTTTTTAATGGTTCGCGCCCATTATAAATAGGCAGATTTGACATCTGTGTAGAAGCCACGCTACCAGATCCAGGCTAGGTGATTTACCTCTGTAATTGTCCTAAGACTTGATACAGATGGCTTTAATAGTGATTGTGGTGTTCCCTGGGTAGCAGTCCTACAGGCTGGGAGAGAGCAGGAACCTCCCCAGCACACCCAGTGATCACCAGTTAGATAACTTGCAGTGTGTATTGTTTGGAGTGGTAAGAATAAAAATATACCATACATATCCTGTACTCTGTAAAAAGAAACTGGTTTGGATTTAGGTTTTGGTTTTGCGCATTTAATCTGGAATGTGTACTGACTTTTTCTGCTGCTTTGCATAGCTCAGCTGCATAGCTGAATTAAAAAAAAAACCAAAACCTAAGAAATACTGGATTTGTGGTCCTTTGTGTAAAGAGGCAAAATTGGCAGCTTTAACAAGGAATGAATGGGCATGGAGACAACTATCCACTTGTGCCTCCAAGGCAGCTCCTTCAGATAAGGACTGAGATTTATTGGCAGTTGAGGCTTTACTGCAGAACCTTCTCTGGGGATAAACTCTTGTTGTCTTTTGGCATTTTCACTGTTCTAGCACTTTTCACAAACACACGTGTTTTTGCATTAGTTTTTTTAAAGACTATTTTCTAGCGTGCCTGAAGGAGGACAAAATGTAGGTGTTTGTGGAGAAAAGCAGCAAAGAAAAGGTCAAAATGAGGTGGGTTTGCAGACCTATATCTCTTCAAAATCAATTCTGTCACTTGTGTACATACAATACAGAAGAAAGCATGGGGACCTGTGGCCAGTGACAGTGCTGTTGCACATCATAACATTTTTCTACCGCATTGAGCAGTAATTTCCTAGATGAATGGTGCTCTCAGAATCTGTGCTGAATGTAACATGGGAGTTAGAAGGAACTTTGTAAACAAAGGAAATGGAAAGTTTGGTTAAGATATTGTTGGCTAAGAGAAAAAGGCTTATTACCAGTCTGAGTTTGTTTTGGGTTCTTAGCTTGGAATGAAAATGTAGGTTTTCTGTGACTGGAAATATAATAAGAAAACACTGAAAATTTCCTCTACATAGCAACATTGGAATTTAAATGTCTGTGATATTATTCCATGTTTTTTTATGAGTGATAAATTTTGTTGTTAAAAACACTGGCTTTCAGAATATACATTTCAAAGAGCATGACCTTGGTTTCGTATGTTTTTATGCTAATGCACAAACAGTCCAGTTGTCTTTAAAGCATCTGGGTCTCTGTAAAGGTGTGCTCAGTGGCAATAGGGTGAAACAGCGAAAACTTTAACCTGAAATTGTAGGTGGAAAAAAAATGAGAGGGGCAATTGCCCTTAAATCATGGTGAATGTGCTCATGTCTGAAAGATAACAGCAAAAACATATGCAGCAGCACGAATCTTCAGAAGAAAACCGAAGAAAGTACAACTGGGAAAAACAGGTATTTTACTGAAAGTTCCTGGTTCTGGAATAAGTGAGATTAGGCTGTTACACATAAGTGTGCTATGAAAAAATCTGCCCAAGTCCTAGTTTACCATTGATCTAAAATAATGCTTCAAAGAGTGCACTGTATTACTTTTTTCAGATTATGATGTGGGGTAAATGTTTTCATTTAAAGCTTCTCTGCTGGTTGGCTTTTGGCTTAAGTTTTGAAGGTTTGACTATCTCTACCACTGGAATGCTATAACTAAGCATGTTCTAGATAGTCTTGATATCTGTAGAAGGGAAATGAATTTGTTAAATGAGAAAATGGAGTGTATAATTGGGATACTCATATGCTCTAGAAAATAATGGGAGTTTAACTGGGAGTTTTACCATTGCCTAAAGCTTTACATAGGCATGTTTTGCTCAGATACTTTGACAAGGCTATGGGAGTAAGAGGATAGTGGAAATGTCAGGTTTTGCCTTTTATTGTGTCTTATAATTAAAATATTGGGTGTGTGCTCTTAGGAAACCTCTGAGAGATTACTTCCATGAGTTTTATATTACCAGCTTTTAGCTACAGTCTAGTAATCTTGATTGTGGATTCAAATGCAGCTTCCGGCTGGTATTGTGATCCTTCTGGGGAAAGAGTAGAACTGAAATCACTGAGAAAAAGGCATGTGATTAGCTGTCTGCATTGTGTGTCACTAGCGTGGGACCAAGACTTAATGGAATTATCCATGTTACTTTTATCAGCTTTTGATCCTGGTGTAGTTGGAGCAATGAATTACTCTGAGAGAATTCTACTTGAACTGGTGGCTTTATGTTAGGAGAGAAGTTTTTTTCAAACAAGGTATCGTTGAAGCCTTCATTGACTTTTTATGTAATAAATTTTGTTACCATGGAATTGCTTTTCCTTGACTTCAGCAAATATTTATTTCTGGTGCTTGACATTTAATTACTGTTTCCCCGCTTTGGTTTCCTAAGGGTAAACTGTGTTTGAATCACGCGTGGGAAACTAACTAAAGTCATTAGTGCTATCGCATAAACTCTCAAGTACTGAAATGACTCTTGAAAATGGTATTTAGCAATTAAAAAAGTTTACTTTTGTAAGAAGACAAATGTTGGCTATATGATCGGAAGAAAAGAAAACAAGTTTCCACTTTCATTGCTATGTATTCCGCAAAGGACTGAGACTTGACGTGGCTCATGTGGTCTGCAACTGTCATGAAGCCATATGACAGCCAGATAATGTGAAAGTTAAATACATATGTACATATTTTATTTTCACTTTGCTAGGAAAGAAATGTTATTTGCACCTTGAAACAGCCTTACTACTCCAGTGGGGATTTAGTCAATCTATAAACTATGCTAAATCATTTCCCAAAGAAGCTGTGTGAAACAGTAAGCGTATAGAAATAAATCTTTTTCTAGTGCTTCCCGTGTCCTAACTGGACACTTTCTTGAAACAGAGGTAGAACATTAATTTGCAACATCTAATCATGCATTCAGTTAAAATGGTACAATCATTTTATGGGTGTTTTTTTTTTTTTTTTTTTTCCCCTTCTCTTCCTTTGCTAGCTCCCTCTTATCCCCCATTAAAAACTCTGATAAATATACAGCAGATCTGACGACTCTTTTGTTGTTCCTGGGACCTACTGTCAGAAGCTGGGAAGCTTCGTAGCCTAGCCGGCGCTCTGCAGATATGGGTGTGTTCAGCCATGTCTACATTAGAAAGTAATTTGGCGCAAGAAGAACGGTTGTTTATTGAAGAAATTGATGCTGAGGCCTCTGCATTTACCTGGTATGGGATTTTGAGGGTTTAGCTTTGTCCCCAAGAAAACACTTCCTTAACCCTCTTGTGGTCTGAGGCTTCACGAAGAACAAGTCTCTGGTTTGTGGCCTTGCATCCCTAGTTGTGTCAGGCACGTGTGTGGTACTGCTTCGAGAGTGGGGCTTCCAGTTTGGTTTTGTTAGAAGGGAAGCTAGCTCAAGCTCACCAAAAGTGCTCAAAAAAAAAAAATGAACTGAAGTATGCAAGTGTGGCTGATAAGGAGATTCACTTGCAAATTATGATACTGCTGCAAGCCAAAACATTAATATAGATGCAGGCTTGCACTCCTTCCTGCCAAGCAAAAAAAAAAAAAAAAAAAAAAAAATCTGATAATATCTGGTATTTTTTTTCTCTGCAAACATGATACATTTTCATGAGGGTAGAGAAGTAGATGAGAGTTAAGGAATTTTTGGCAGTACTAGATCTGTAATTCCATTTAGCTATACATCTGTTCTCTTTTAACTAAGGACCTTCTTAAATTTACAATTAATATTTTATTTGAATTTTTATAGCATTCTACAGTCTTGTTTGCTAAAGTTCCCTTGAATAGGGAATGGTCATGGCTGTTTAGAGGTTTATTAGTAGGCAGAGCAGATTTTAAGGTGGTGAATCATGACATTCATTCATTACTGATGTCTTTTGAAAGGTATAAGAGTAAGCAACACTCTACTGAGCATTAAGTGTTTTCACAAAGTATGATTTTTGTATAGCATTTAAATCCTGTTTTCCTTCTGAAGACATGTTGCATGTTAACTTTAGAAAAATAACATTAAATGAGAATCCTTTGGAGCTCTTCACTGAGTTTCTCCATTTTGCACGTTTTTATTCATTGGAATTAAGCTTAACTATGTTAAAGGAGAAGCTGCAGCCCGAGCATTCCCACAGCAATCAAGGAATTGCACACACACCACCCGAGACTGAACTGCTCGGACCGGAGTCCCTTTGCAGCAGGTGACTCGAGCGAGCCGACGGGTGCCCCTTCCGACTCCGCGCACACACACGCTCACCCTCGGGCACTTCTTTTTCCCTCAGGCTCGACCCTAGGTTCCCTGAAGCAGAATCTTTAATCAAGGCCTCAAAATAAAAAGCGCAATTTATTCTATCTTGTGTACAAATTTAGACAGCTCAAGCTGGGTGCCTCTGGAGAGGGATCCCAGACACTAAAATCCTTGGGGAATTATACCCCTATAATCTAAATTCCCATCCCTCACACCATAGTCTGGTCCAATAGTAACATTCAGGTCTGGGGTCTTCCTGTCTCTCATTGGGTGCTTTTTCTTGTCTCTAGGCTGGTTCTTCCTCTTTCCTATTTCTTAGGCTAGTGGTTACTATGTCTCCTTTTCTTGGCTCAAACTGGTTCTGGGGCTTTCTGAATCTTCTTCTTTCTCCAATCAGGGAATAGGTCGACATTAAGCAAAAGCATTAAGTGAGCTGTAGTTTCTGCTTTATGATGAACGACTACTTTTAAGTAGCTAAACAAAGTTCTTAAAGCCCTCCAAAACATATTAACAGCCTCTATAATTTATATACACTCCTGTGCTATTACAGCCTTACAATCTTACCCCATTATTGCCACGTGCTGTTTAGGTCTCATTCGAGTGTGGCCCACATGCTCATGTAGCTCAGGTTTGCCACCTTCCACAACCACCAAAGCTAGCGAGCTTGAGATGGGGGCTTGAAAAAAAATAATCAGGATCTACTTGTCACATTACCTGCTTTTTTCAAAGAACCTGGTGTTCTTGCTGAATTGCCCTATAACTCAGATTTAGTCTTCATGTCATCGCTTCTGTCTGGGGGAGTGTGAGAACACAAACGGCTGCCAAGGAGAGGTGGCACAGGCTGGTACTTTGTTCGCTTTAGCACTGATGTCATGAGGGCTGGCAGAAGCTGAAGTGTTTTTTTTCCATTTAGAGGTGTGACTTTTTCTCTAGGCGTTGCATATCATTTCAGGTGTATTGTAATTAAGACCTTTAGGTCCTTGGAAGTATTATAAACAGAACATTTGGGGCTTAGCTCTGCTATCTATATGAGACGTTTGTGGTTTTGTTTAATAGTATAACTACCACAGTTATCTGTTTGATTGTCACCGTTTATATCCAAAGGCAAATTCTTCTCTATATCCGTCCAAAGCAGGAAGTTGGTTTTTTTTTTCCCCTTTATTCTTTGATCAAATATCCTCTTCCCTCAGTTGTCCTCATTCCTATCTCAAGTAATCTCTACTGTATCATGGCCAAGGTAAGACAGTGGTGTTGGATGGGGACTCACCAACTCCTGTGTTTTGATCTGAAGACTATCTTGGTTCAGTCTGCTGTCTGCTGCCTTCCATGGGGACAGGTTTACATCCAGATAGGATTCACACTGACTTGTGGGCTTTCAAGCCTCAGCTGTTTTAGTTTGTTGCTGAACAGTGTTCTGTTCAGGCTGTCCCTCAAATGCCACTTGGAGAGGGTGCTTTAGTACATGATTGTATTAATACAGTCATGCAAAGATGGAGTTCAGCTTCTGTTTTTTGGTGTTTTGGTTTGTTTAGGGTTTACAGTAGCATGAATAGACTTTCTTCAGTCAGCAGGTCCAGAGTGACCATACTGTTAAGTAACCAATAACACAGTCCTTTACAGGGGTGAGTTTGCACTTCCCTTGTGTAATTCATTCACTGCAAGAAGGACCGTTTTTAATGAAAGTGGGGTTTTGGAGCCTGTGGTTCTTAAAGTTTGTCAGTGAAATAACAAGGCAATAACTGTATTTGTGACACTAGTTTAAGAGTTTCTCTTCCCTCTCTTTACCTTCAGCCACAGGTACATTGCTGTGTAGCGGTTTGCCGTCTCATCGGATGTGCCTCTTCAGCTGCTCTGTGGGCCTGTGCTGTTACCAGGTTAAATATTCCTTCTGTACCTTTATTCAAAATGTTAGTTTAAGGGCAGATTTTATCAGTCTAAAATGGCACAGCTGACATAACTAACTGCAGTATGTGGCTGAGAATGAACATATGTGGGCAGGAATTTCTGAAGCTGATTTTGTTGTAAAGTCTTGTAAAAATCTAGTGAGAAGCTCGTGTTTGTCTTTTTCTGTGTGTAATAGAATGAGGAAGATTTGTTTCCTCTGTTTCTTTTCTCCAAATATACTCAGTTTGTTAGAGTTAGAATTCATCTTCTAGTCTTGTGCTTTATGCACTATTGCTTGTTATAATTGATTAATACAATGAAAATAAAATATTTCCTACACACAGTGTTTCCTCTGTTGTTAACAAGTATTCTTTTGCTCTAAATGGAAAATATTGGAAACTCTTGATTAAGAAGAAACAGCTGTTCTATGAAAATGCTTTTCGCTGCTATGGTTGTATCACGTGCCTCTCTTGAAGGAATAGTTTAGATGAAAACAGTAAGATTATATATTCAGAAATGCACGAAGTTTTTCAGGTAAAGAGTTTCCTTTAGACCTAGGCAACTTGCAACCTAAGACATCAGTACTGCTGTGAGTTCCATGTAAGTGGTGCTAATCCATTTGTGCTGAGTCTAAGGAGCAGACACTGCTGAAACATAATACAAGTGAGATATAAAAATGAGCTAAAGGTGACTGTGAAGACCATGGAGAGAACAACTGCATCAAGGAGATCATGTTGCTATTTCTATGTGTCCAGAGATGTAACCATCAAAGATGGTTAACTTTCATCTCTTGCTGGTTTCTTTGCAGTCTTATTTTTTTCCTTAGTCAAGGCAACAGATGCTTCTCCTGGGAAATAGTATAATGGGTAAAGAATGGTTTGGGAAGTAGATTTGGAACAGCGTGTTGCGTGTTTGAGACAGCATGGAAGAATAAAATTTCAGATGGCTAAGTGCTTATTCTACTTGTATTTTTCCAACTGTGAATCATTTAGCATCTATATCTTGATCTGACAATCCTTTTGGTGTAACTTCAGTGGCACTTTTGGGTGTGAAAAGAATATATGGATGACTGTTACTAAACTATGGAAAACAGATGACTAAAACTTCATGATTTGGTACTTTGTGCATTTTGAATAGCACTGTCTTTTCTGTTCCCCTTGTGATACTAAGAATCATAATTTTTTTTCATTTAAACTCACACAGCACACTCCTACAGGCTTCTCTCTCTGATCACCTATCTGATCTCACCCTAAGCATCCCTTTCCATGTGTAGACTGATCTGAATTAACTTGCAGATGAATTGGGTCATGGAGAAAGGGATATTTTGTCACGATATGTCTGTCATTGAAAGAATTTCAGTTAGGTATGAACAGGACCTTTTTTAGCAACCAATTCTTGCATTCTAGCTTGTTTTTCAGACCAGAAATCATGCTGGACAGAATGGTGTGTCTCATTCCAGTGTGTGAATTGATGACTAAGTCAGGATGTGTTGGGGAATATTTATATTGTCTATGAAAAGCTCTGACACTGAGGTATTCTTGTTGTCTGCTTGTTCATAGAATAATGAAAAATTTGGTGGTTTCCTCCTAATTATATGTATTGGCAGAACGATCCGAGACACAGATTTCACACAGCATGTGGTATAAACTGCCTTGTTTTCTCATTTTAGAGTGCAGTTAAGATGCTTTATGATATTTTGACTGCATATATTTAATGCTGTAAACTGCTTTTAAGACTGTCATGCCTTTGTAACGTGCTGATGTTACCTTATTAGTAGCTGCATTTTTTTCCACAGAAGCATTTAGCTTATTGGCATTTGTTTTTACTACTGACATTTTTTTCAGCATTAATATGTTGCTGTGCAATTTCACTAGAAAAATGTTATGGTAAGCTGACTGAAATGTCATCCTGTCTTTATTTCCCTACAGGTTTTAAGGGCTTAAATAAGCACCTGAATAAGCTTTTGAAATGTGTCAGATAATGTAATTTCACAACGTTATTACATGCTTGTTTCAGCTGGCACTTCATGCAACAAACTATGTATGGCTGTTTGCCTTTGGAGCATTTTAAAAACAGTTCTAAAGTAAAACATAAACATATTTGTAAGAGATATGATTATTAATTTATTTTTACCAACTCATTTTGGGCCAGAGATGTGTTGGCTCTGGAGTATTTTTCTGATACTGGTTTATGTTTTAGTGATTTACTGTTTGAAAAAATTAATTGTGGAAATACTTCATATTTACCCAGTTGGGCAGACAAATGCCCTTCTCATCAGATTTCTTATTAATAGTTCTTAAGAAAGCCAATTTTTTTGTTGGCCAGGGTTCATTTTTTCCCCTCTCCCATTGGCTATTCCTAGGGAAACTTGTTTCCAACCTGAAGAGTGCTAGTCACACTTAAATGACATATGCATGGTGATTTTTAATCAAAAATACATCACGGAGGCCAAACCTTATCCATATTATGTTTCCAGTTCTTGATGTCAGTTGTGTTTTTTGATATATATTTTTTTAAATCTATAAAATAAATTAGAAACTGCTTAATAAAGCTGCTAGCTACACTAGCTGAAAACAGGGGAAAACGCTACTGTAGTTTGTTCATTGGTTAGACTGCTACCAAATAATTTCATTTGAACATGGATATAAGACCTTGTACACAGAGCTGAAAGTGAGAAAAGGGTGTGGTTTGGCAACTAATTTTTTTAAACTTCATTGGATGCAATTTAATCTGTGGGGGTGAGGGGGGAAGGTATGAGATGAAGTAAGAAAAAGATGATCAAAATTGCAGTACAGCTGACTAGCTAAATCCACTGTGAAAGAAGGCTGCATTTTTCCATAGATCCATGCATTTACTCCTGAAAATGTGTATTAATGAAAAGGTCACTTGTACTGTCCTCATTTCCTCATCAGTTAGAGTCTCATTTTTATCAGTGAAAATGAACATGCACATCACATCGTGTGAGCAGAAGGGTAATGCTGATGGGGCAACAGAAGTGAAAACCATAGCGCTGTAATGAATTGCAGGTAATTTTACCACTACGTAGTCTACTCTTTGGGTAGAGTTACACTACAAAGGTTAAGGGCGCTTAAGCGGAAGAGTAAGTTACTCTAGTCTTCCTAGAGTAGGCATGTGGTAAGGCCTACTCAGTTGACTGCAAACCTTAAATCATTATCTGTAGTTCAGGCATGCCTGGAGTTACCCTTTGTAAGCATGGGATGATAATTTAGAGTAATTTTGCCAGAATAGTGATCTGCTCGTTAATGTGTCTCAATTTTTAGGAAGATTTAAGATTGATGATAGGAGATATTCAACTCCGGCTTTTTTTATTATCATCTGGCCTAGTTCATAATCATTAATTTGTTTTTCTTTGAATACTACAGGTGACCTGCATTATGTTGTGGACATGGGGAAAAGCTAGATTTTGAGCATGTGATCCTCTGCTCCCTATTGGGTAAGTGAAGGAAAGGTACTCCTTTCAGTTTTCCTCTTCAATCAGAACTTTTCTGCTATTCTGGTGCTACGAACCCATGATGGCCACTCTGTGCACTATAAATCTAGGTGATATCTAGAAAGAGGGGAGACGCTTCCACTCTTCATGTTTTTTTTATCTTAAGTCATTGTTTTTAATCAAAACCTGTTTGGGATTGCATCTGCTGGAGTAGCTCATTCTGTGCGAGTGAAAACATGTTCTTCCTCGCTTCAGTGTGACTTGGAGGGAGCTGAGTGAGGTCAAATTTTGGTTTCCTAATTCTTATGTACTTTGTTATTTACATCACAGTATATTTCCATTTGTCCCAAATCTTGATTCTCTGTGTTATCCAATACAACAGCTGTTTCAACCTTTCTGTCAGAAGGCCCCTAACAAGTCAGTACTTCTATGTTTTCTGTGGCTCTTCAGCATGAGATGCTGAAGAGAAATGTGCCTGTGACGAGCTAAAGTTTTTCTTACTTAACATCAAGATTGTTATGGGAAGAAAAAAGGAGGCCATAAACATTCTTTTATTATTTGGAAGGCCTCACGCTTTGCTGCGTTGTTTAAAAGAAAAAGGAAATTGTCTCCCCTCTGCTTATATTTGTTCCAAGCACTTACGAAGTAGCCTTTTAATCTTTTATTGAAGTTCATTATAGAGATGTCTGAATGCTAGAAGATTCTCGGCACTTAAGAAAAGCCCGAATGTATTGAGACATACATATTCTGTTTTTACTGGAAATTAGTGAAATAAAACATGTTTAGTCTAATTAGACTGAAGTTTTAAAGTACAAATATATGTATAAACATTTTTTTAAAATGTATTAGATGAGTGCAGAAGGGCTTCGGGATGATTGGGGCCTCTAGGCATGACTGAAATATAATTGCCAATGCTGCCAAAGATACCAGTGTGAGTGTTAAAGCTGGAATTGAATGGTGAGGTCTGGCCATGGCACATTTCTTCGTTTAACCTCTCTGGCTCTTAATCCTGGCTGAGCGCTCCTAGTCTTTCCTGTTAGCTTTGACTGAACTGTGCTCTTGCCTCTCTCTTTTGTAGGTAACTCATTCTTCCAGTCCATACTTTTTATTTCTTTTTCTGCCTTGAGGGCTTCATTACTTCCCTCATGGTACGCTCTGCTGTCTTTGATCCTGTTTTTTTTATTTCCTTCATCCTTCAGTTTCACGTGTTTCTGGGGGGACCCCCCCCCCCCCCCCCCAATTAGAACAAACTTCTTCCTGTTCATCTTTTACATGAATGAACTCGGTGTGCTTCCCAGCTCCCATGACTTGATTCTGCTTCCATATCAAGACAAAAGTTAGGCCTTCACGATCCTTCCCCCCTACATTTCGGTTTCCATTGTGGGAGCCACTGCATAGTCCAGTAAATTGTCCATGCTGGTTGGTCCAAGGACTAAGGTTAGGAGTCTGAGTGCCTGTTGTGGCTGGGTTTCTGCTTGAGACAAACTGTACCTTTCAGAAAGTGTTAGTTAAATGAGTGGAAATGACTCTATTAGTAAGGTCTCTGTTGCATAAAACTAGTTAGTTAACTAAACTTTTGTCAGGTACTTTGCCTCTGAATGTTTCCCAAATAATAAAAATTTTTGATCAGAAAATGAGAGATGAGTCTTAAGTTACAGAATGGATACCTGAAAACACCCCCACAGTCGAAATTCATTGCAACTGTAGGAGACTGCTGTGGAGCTGCAGAGAGCAGGCTGGCTTTATTTACAGAGCAACGATCGGGGCCTCCACTTGAAATGCAGAGACCTCAACCTGTCCTGACGTTCGTTCTCATAGGCAAATACCGCTCAGTTTAAATAGGAGCTAAAATACAAGTAGGAAAGATTCAGGTGTCTGGGCCTCACCGTACCTGGAAGCATCAGCCAAGTGGAGAGACTTACTGGTCTTTGCACAACAAGACAGACAGAATGCTTCATTTATGTATAGGCCCAATATAATTGAATAACTAAAAATGGAACATGTTTCCACTACCTACAAGGGGATAAATTCTGGGGCTAGGGGCTGGTGCCAAATACTTTCCTGCACTTGATGCATCAGCAGGGATCTGGCTGGTGCCCTTACAAAAACAGAGCACATGTTTGCACACATTCAACATCCCCTCTGAGACAGTTTCCTCAAACTGCCATTTAGGTTGTGTTTGGCACCCGAGGTGTTTCAGAGGAAAATACAACACATTCTTGATGACGTACGAGGGGGAGAGTATTGAGATCTGCATAGATGAGGTTTTGATCCCGGGAAATACGGTAGGTAAAATCATGAACAAGGGTTTACCGTAGCTGAGAGCCTACACCTCACAGGGCAATTAAGCGAGGTGTGCAGTACCCGTAAAAATTGAGCCCCATTGGGGTGCCTGAAGATTGCTTTAAGAATCATTATTAGTCATGTGTGGTATAGCACAGGCATTTAATGTACTATCCCTTATAATTTAGTAGAGATTGGGGAGTTTATGATTAGCAAAATGAAAAGATAATGAGCTCTTTCAGTTAACCAAATTATTATCTAGTGTTTGCCCCTCTTTCATGGCTCTCTAGGCCGTGAAAACTTCTTATTTTAGGCTGCAGCTTTGTCACATTACCCTTGCCATTTTATCTCCTCTTGAGATATCTGGAAACAATTAAAAACAATGTATTGTGCAGTCGTGATTCCCCCATGCCCCCGACACAGAGAATTAGCATACCTACAAAATATACAGATGTCCATGGCATTGAAAATGTTTAGCTTTCAGTTTTTGTCTTGTCCTGGTTCAGTCTTTAGTGATTTAATCTAGTCTTTCTTATGCCTGTGTTGAGAACATTGTCAAGATCTCATAATTTTGAGGCATGTCAGCACCATCTGTACTGTTCCAATATTTCCATCAAGTTCTTGATTTTTAACATGTATTGTTCCTTTTAAGTAGCAATTAGCAGTTGATAAAGCAGAATAATCCTTGTGGTCTTTTGGAAAGCTTTGCTGTATTATTCAGAATTACAGTTTGAGCTTATTGGGATTTTTTCTGACAAAGTCACTTTAATGTAAAAATGCCAATTTGTCAAAACTTTAACTTTTGATGGAAGTGTACCAGTTCCAACAGAACTTACAGCTGGAAAAGTTTCTTGCCTCCAGGGTGCAATTCCTGGTAAAATCCAGAATCTGGCACTACAGTCCAGTTTTGGGATTTGGTAGACACAGATTTGAGTTCCTGATCATTTCCTTAGGTATGTAAAAGTGGAAGTGCAGCTGGAAAAAAAAAAAATGCTATAGAAGCCCATAGGCCCATAGTTAGGGAACTCTCTTATGGCCTGAGAGGCTGAGGGCTTGAGCATGGGTCTGAGCCCCTCTGCCAGTGCTCTCAGGACCCATGTCCTGCGTGCTCTGATTAGAGTAGGGAGTCCCGCTTTTGTGTAACACCTGAAAGTGCTTGGCTGGGTGACTAGAAAACTGCTTCAGGTCTCTGAAGGTGGTTCAAACAAGATAACAGCTTCCTGTTCACACTATTTAGAAGCAGCTTTGGATGCAGAAACTTGAGGGCAGTCTTCATTTAAAATACATCGCCTCTTCCCACACAATGGATCACTTCTAATTCATGTTATCCTGTAGATCATGTTTCGTTGTGTGAAGGAGTCGGCCTTATTACTATTACATTTGTCTTTCAGTTCAACTCTGCGGTTTAAAGGTTGGAACAACTTAAATGTCGATATACACATTTTCAATTTTTTATTTTGAAGGGCAATAGCTCTTAATAGTAAAACTAGAATTATAGCCTAAGGTAGAAAATAAGAAATACTTGGGGAAAATACTGCTGTAATGTACCTCCACACTGTTAACTAATCTGCTAGAACAGTCTTGTAAACATCACACCAGGTTAATAAAAGGTTGTGCCAGTTCTAAGGTAGTAAAAGTACCACTAAATAAAGCTTTTAAGCAGAGTTTTTAAGCTGCCCGACATGACACTTGCCAGAAAGCATCAGAGGACTGTGCCACTTTCTCAGGCTGCGAGATGAGCAAGGCAGCAGCCATTTTAGCTGCCTCCCACCCAGCTCTACTCTCAGCTGCTCACTCAGATTCAGATGAAGGCTTGTCTGTAGCTCTCAGCGAGGCTGAAGGTCAAAAGCTGATCTGTGATTAATAATTGCAAGTAATTGGGGTAACACTGGAATTCAGGCTTTTCCCCAGGTGTGTTAATGGTTAAGATACTGGATTGCAGATAATGGTTTGATAACAAGTAAGATTGCGCATCTTGATTTGAACTGTTACAGGAGTCAGAAGAAAGCTCTTAAACCTTAATGCTATAGAGCAGGTCCTTTTGTGTGCAAATATTCCAGGGTCAAATTTTTCCTTTGTTAATATTCACAAAACTGGTAAATTCTGTTCTGACTGAAGGGCTTCCTGAAGGCCAAAACAGTGTGGCTAAAGGCAAGGTGGCAAAAGGTATTGAAGGAAAAAAACTGAGTGAGGGCATGAGAAGCAAAGTGATATGGGAACATGGTAGGATTTGGGCAGGATAGCAGTCATGTCTAGTTGCTGAAGCAAGGGAAGAGTCAGGACTGGGGTGGGCAGCCGTGGCAGGAATTTGAGAAGAGATTGGATTTGAGGCAGAACTCCTTGCCCCAGGGGCTTGTGCCGCACTGGAAAATGTCACAGTTGCAGACGATGAGTCGTAATCCTTCACCTTTCTGTAGTCAAAGCTAAGCTTAAACAATTCTTGGAGGGGCAATTACTTCATTGGGTCTACCAGTAGGTTTTAGCCCCATAGACAGCAATAAAATGAAGGGTTGATGTGGTTGAAGTAGGCTTGTGTCTTGCAGGTCATCAGTGATGATTGCCCCCCATAAGGCTGAGGAGGACTTGGCGAGTCTGAAGTCTTTGTTTGTTCTTCAGCCTCCCATCTTAACAGACTTGGATGTTGGTTCAGTGTGACATAATTTTTTGAAGTCTGAATCCTAGATAAATTGTCCGGTTAGACCAAGCTAAAAAGTAATTCCTTTTACTGTAGTATGTTTAAGAAGGGGTACAGGTGCGGAATGAACGATGCTGAGCTGCTGATAACCGATAATTGTCTGATTTCAGAAACTGGTGACTGGTGTTCATGGCACGTTTTAAACATTAGAACACAAAAGTACATCAATAAATGTAATTTTGACCGGTTATTTGGAGTGGGTGGTTGTCGTGGCTTAACCCCAGCCAGCAACTAAGCACCACACAGCTGCTGGCTCACTTCCCCCCCATGCAGTGGGATGGGGGAGAGAATTGGGAAAAAAGTAAAACTTGTGGGTTGAGAGAAAGACAGTTTAATAGGATAGAAAGGAAGAAAATATTAATGATGATGATGATAATAAAATGGCAATAATAAAAGAACTGGAATATACAGAACAAGCGATGCACAATACAACTGCTCACCACTCGCTGACCGACGCACAGTTAGTTCCCAAGCAGTGATCCATGCCCCCTGGCCAACTCTCCCCAGTTTATATACTGGGCATGATGTCACATGGTATGGAATATTCCTTTGGCCAGTTTGGGTCAGCTGTCCTGGCTGTGTCCCCTCCCAACTTCTCGTGCCCCTCCAGCCTTCTCGCTGGCTGGGCATCAGAAGCTGAAAAATCCCTGACTTAGTGAAAACACTACTTAGCAATAACTGAAAACATCAGTGTGTTACCGACATTCTTCTCATACTGAACCCAAAACATAACACTATACCAGCTACTAGAAAGAAAATCTCTATCCCAGCCTAAACCAGGACATTGTTAGGTTCAATATTGTTTTCCTAGCTGTAATGTCACCAGTTGAGAACTTCAGCTGCTGAACACATCAGAGAATGTGCTCTGACATCTGAAGTCTTACAAATCATACAGTAAGACCTTACAAGATGTTGGCTGTCTGCCAGGTTTATTTGGATTGAGACCTAGCGAGGTCTCTACCAGGTCTTTCAAAAGGAGGAACCTAGAATGATGGAAGATAAGATGCGTTAAGTATTCATTTCAATCATAGGTAAATTGTTTATTGAAAACATTGTCTGAAGAAAACTCTGTTTGGTGTAAATATTGCTCTTGGTGTATGTGGGGGAAAGCAGAACTCATCAGGAGGGAAAGATACACCTTTTGCTTTTGTGAGGTTGCCTTTGTTCTTACATCTATGCCACAGGCCCAGCTGATTTATCCTTTAGAAGTGATCAGTCTGTTTAGAAGATATGATCCTTACACTAATCATCCTCTTCTGCAGGAGAAGTTTATGGAATGAGACTTGGGGAAATCACCAGGTCCCTTTACCGATATCCTAAAATATTTCTTGTCTGTGCTTGTCCATGACTCTAGCCCCTGAACGGATCCATAGATCGTGAGGAGGGGCCAAGAGATAAAATTTAATCATGTTTTTTATGTGCAAATCTTGAGGATGTTGTTTGGACACCTATTAAATGATAACTTTCTCCTGCAACTTTCTGAGAGGCTTGAAATCTCATATAAGTCAGGCCCAGAGTGTGAAACACACTGGTTGCCAAGAAATGAGAACTCTGAAGAGAATGTTCTAAACTTTTGCCTTTGTAGACACCTCAGGTCTGCTGCTATAAAGGAGTCATTGTTTTATTATTTTGACTAACGCAGCACAGATTACAGACAAAAATAGAAATTGTGAAGTACCTGCCAATACTTCTTGTTGAAGTGGCTCCCTTTAAAGAAAATGTTTAGTTGGATATAAAAACATAGCCCGATTAGGTAGCAATTTGGTAAAAAACATCTGGAAAATAAATGGAAATCCTTGAGATCACTATCACTCTCAAGAAGCGTGGATACCATCAATTTTACTGAATGGTGGGAGTCTTAGAACCTCAAAGAGGAAAAAAGCTTAATTACAACGGAAATAAACCAGTTCAGGAAAAAAATCATAAAAAGTACTGTGAGTTAGGTCTGATCAAAAACACACTGATGAGAATACTGGCAAAAGAAAAGACAGAGAAAGATTTATTGTGTCTATCAAGCATTGAGTTGTGTTCTGAAATGCTTGCGTTTCCATGGGCTGAGAATTACTGGAATAAAACATTTACTTAGAAACGGAGTGAACACGCAGCTATTATGCTGATTATGGCATGCTTGTAGAGAAAAGGAAATGTTTTGCAGGCAAGGATGGGTTATTGGACTGGGATGCGTGATTGATTTCTTTTACTACTGTAGGCTGGATTTCGAAGAATAACTAAAGAGTGCCAGACACGACATTATTGACTGCCAGCTACAAAAACACAACAAAGAGGAGGATGCACCTTACCTGAATATAACCTTTCAAGAGCATCATAGGTATGTACAGAGTTTGAACGAATCACTCTCTGAAGGTGCTGTTCTTTCATTGCTCTCTGTAGGGGCTGCCCACACAGCTAGTTTAGTCTAGATGCCAACATCTTGGGCAGGTAAATGGAGACAAGCTCTGTCACAAAATTCACAAAATGTAAATGTTGCAAAATATGAGGGGGCCCTGGCTTTTTTTCTTCTCCTTCCACTCAGATGGATTGTTTGTTGTATTATGTTGTGCTACTCTCCGTATTTTGGAACTGAAAAGGTCCAAGATTGTTACTAAAACCGGTTTGCTCAGAGATTAGACAGAAATAGTGTGTTTAAATGTCAATATTTATGAGTGGTTTGGGAGTTCAACTAAGTTAACTGTCTTGCAGCTGATCATTTTTAAAGAGCTGTTCAGTTAATGAGACAGTTGTAATAAAAATGAGAGGTTTTAAGAAGCGAAGGATCAGCTTGTAGCAAATACGATTATTGATCCATGAATAATCTGAAGATATTATTTCACCTGTTTTTTAAACTAAATTGGTCAAGAGACTATAAAATAAACCTGTATTAGGGGTCACACTAACTGGTAAAATCGTTGAAGTTATTGACAGGAAGGAGATAAGGCAATTGGACTGGCTGGGAGCGCATTACAAAGAAGCGAAGAAGGAAAGACTAAAAATCAGTCATACCTGAAAGAGGAAAAGGACAACTATCATTATCAAAGAACTCTTATTGCTGAATAGCCTGAATGTACAGAACAATATAAAACTAAAACAAGTCAAAGGAGGATATTACTTACAGTCTATTTTAGAGCCTTTTAATTATATTAAAAAGAACCCTTGACTTGAGTGCTCTTTGCATCTGACAGTTGTAGAAGATCGAAATAATGTTTTGGTCAAGCTTTTGATAATTTGTTAACAATTTAATACAGGGCAAAACATGGGACAAAACTCTTGAGGGTCACTGTATTTGCATATGGAGTATTTTTGTTTTCTGAAGTTTTTCGAGATTATTTTTGAGATACTCAGACTTTAAAAAAAAAAAAAAAAACCAAACCAGATTTTTTTCCTGCTCCCTTCAAATAATTTTTGCTTTGCCTTACTTTCAGGAGAACAACACAAGACAAACATAAAGAAAAAAGCCAAGAACATGAACTGTACAAAGCATTTATAGGAAACATATAGGAAATCAGCTTTGATGTTGCTAATAAAAGAGCATGTGGAAAATGTAGCAATAGCATTGCAAAAATATTACACATATAAATCATTAAAAAGCAAACAGGGCCAGATGCTGATACAATTTCGGCTTTGTCTAATGTGTGAGGCAGGTGCCTTCTGTAGTGCGTGCATGAATATTGGTTCTGCATTTATGTAATTTGGGACAGGACTGGAGCTTGCTGTGCATAGTGCCCGTTCTGTACAAAAGAAACCCAACCAGGTATGAAGCAGGAGAGGGCACATAACCTTGTGTCAGCAACTGTGGGATGGATCTTGTGTCCACCTTGTGTCTGTTGAGGAGTCTTGTAGAAAAAACTTGTAGTAGAACAGCTGGAGGAAAATCTAAATGTTGGTTAATTTTGTTTTGCTAATCATTTAAATGTTTCCGGTTTACCTAATTTTGTTGAAGCCACCTAACCAGCTTTATGGTAATTTCCTACCCTGGCCAGCACATGAAGGTTTTCCTGTGTTTAAAAGATAGACCTTTTAAATCAGTTTCTCATCTCTTCAGGGTAAAAAGGCTTGGGCTGTCTGCTCATCTCCTGAGACTACCTACCTCTGAGAAATTAGTTTTAAGTTCTCACTGCAGTCACTGTGAGGAGAGAATATCAGGTGAGTTCAAAGTTTTCTTGGTATCTGTTTACATTTATTTTTAAAGATCCTGCATTAGTAAAGTTCCTAAGATTTCTAGACTTTTGGCTTAAAGTCTTGTAAATAATTTTGGGTTTTTTCTGATTTTCCAGTCTAAAATAGAGACCTGTTGTATTTAAGTTCCTAACCTTGTATGAAAATGAATAATAAAAAACCAGATTGCAGTTACTTTTCAAAAAAAATATGTAAATGAAAGGAGGTAAAAATCTATTTAACAATATGACTATATAAACATATGAACATCTGCAAAAATAATTTTTTTTTCTATGTATTAGCTCACATAATGAGATGTTGGAGCACTCTTGGAAAAACAGCTTTGGGAATAAAGGAATGGCACTCAGTGCATCTAATACAAGGCAATGATTGTGGTGCAAAGATGCCAGAGAATATAATAGAAAATATCTGTTGTGATCTAAATTTAGTATTATCAGAATCTGGGGAAAATTATGACTGAGAAGTCATTAGGGCAAGAACAAAGTCTAGTGCTGCAGAGAAAATAGCTGATGCCAAGCTAAAGGCATCTTTATTTACAGATGATTCAGATCTGCATAGTAGTTCAGAAAATTGCTTTCTAAAAATGGAAACCATCATCATATTAAACTTCACATGGAAGTGAGAAAACAGGAAACGAGCCCCAGTACTGTTGAAGTGGTCCGTGTGGACTGGCCTCTCTCGTGGTGGTGTTTAAATATATATACATACATATTTACTAGGGGGCAAGTGGGTTGTCTGTATGTGTGTGTGGTTGTGATGATGGGAAGGAAGTTTGTGGAAGTCAGCTGGGGACAAACATTAGGAGACATAAAGGGTGGCCAGCCATAGCCAAAGAACATGGTGGTACGTGTCTATGATTTAAGCAATGAAATGCTCGTGTTTTTGTCAGGAGGAGTAGATTTTCTTAGTGTAAAATCATCTTTTTACTGTAGATCATTGAACTTAAAAAGTGTATGTGGCTGAAATAGAGCTCTGAATGTCACAATTTTGGAAAAGCCTGGAATTTGAACTGGTTTTAGATCCATGG
This sequence comes from Haliaeetus leucocephalus, assembly GCF_000737465.1. Lineage (NCBI taxonomy): Eukaryota > Metazoa > Chordata > Aves > Accipitriformes > Accipitridae > Haliaeetus > Haliaeetus leucocephalus. The sequence goes on from NW_010972617.1 coordinate 903,246, forward strand.
TTTTCATCTGCCTTCACTTGCTATAAGGGTTTTATCCAAACCCCAGGTTCAGATAGCTTCAAGATTGCCATCGTTCCAGATGTCCTGCATTTCTGTTTCTCGGGCCCATAGGTTATAATAAAGTTCTCCGTTGCTTTATGCCTTTTGCCTGTTGTGGTTAGCTAAGTAGTTGAGTCTGGATGTAGTGTACATTTTGGTGAAACTATTCTAAAATCAAATTCTCGGTATTTCAGAGGTTTTTCAGAAAAACTTTCAATGATAAACTTTATAGCATACAATCTGTGCATTGAAATTTTGATGCAATTTACACTTAAATTGATCAACTTAAAGTAAGATCAAATGAGTTTATCAGAAATATCCCACGGAATAATTACTTTAAGAACTTTTTAAATAGCTATGTACCTTATGTGACTGTAGTATGTCTTTAGATATTTGATGACTATGCAGTCGTGCTTTGACTCAGATTAAACTCTGACAGGCTTCAGGGTACTTTTTTTCTGAAGGAGGCCTGAGCTGTGCAGAAATGGAAGTCCTAGACAACACAGCCATGTCCGTACTTTCTGTGGAGTGTATTGAGTGGTTGTGAACGTGTTTGAAGTCTTTCTTTCAGGGGACTAACACTTTTGATGAGAAAGCAATAGAAAAGTTACAGAAAGCAAAGAAACTGTCTAATTAATAGAAAAGCTCAAAGCTAGCCCTATGAAATGGATGAGAAATCACACATCTCTCAGTTTTGTGAAGTGAAACCTTCTTTGGAAAAAGAAAACCAACATCAAGCTAATGTTTTTTTTTATATTTTTTAAAATTTTTTTTAAATTTAATGTCTGTTTCTATGTTTGTCCAATGTGAAGTTTAGTAGATTTTGTAGTCAAAACAATAGATATTGTCCCCATTACCCTGCAGGTTTCTCTAAGTTTATAACATCTTCAGTTGTTTTCTTTCCATTTAATATTCTCTATTTATGGTTCACATGAAAAAACAGTCACTGTGGCGATGGAAACATGTTTTTTATTTGGCTGTTGTCGGTGATGGTGTATGAAAGAATAAAACATCTTGAATTTTGTAAGCTAAGGTAATTGTGCAGGAATCTTGATAATGAATTGTTGTTTTGACTAGTAAATGATATGGTAGGAAGTTCATCATCATAGTATCTAAAGCGTGCTCCAAAGAGGGGTAATTTTTCATCTAAGAAGCACTTTGAAGTGTACTCTACATGTTTTCTGCAGTATCTCTTGACAAAAGAGCAAATTATAACTGGGATGATGTTTTGCTGCTTTCTTAAGATGATCCTCTAAGCAAAGCCTGAGTGCTGTAGTTAAGCTGAGTGCTCTTTTGCTTGGAGCCATTTGAGTGTCCTTTTTCCACTGGAAATCTAAGGCTGGGAAGAGAAACCATTGCTGTAGTTGCTGACCCAGCCATTGCCACAGTTTCTCTATTCCTGCTTCGCTGGTGGGTCTGTTCTAGGTGCATTTGCAACTTCTGAAAGATAAAATCACTGAGGCAACTGGGACTGGAGACACCAAAAGTGGCGTGGGAAGAATTTTTGAACTTTTTTTTAATTGGAAAATGAGGAAGTTCACTTCTTTGGTAGTGGTCATCAGGTGGCACTGTTATATATGATGTTGCACATAGCTTTTTGTTGCCTTCAAGCAAGGTCTTCATAGTTATTATTATCTATTATTATTTGTGTCCTGAGACAATTGCTTGAGAGGAAATGTAGCAATAACCAAAGTTGGTGCTATGTTGCCCCTATTTTGAAGGGATTGTTTAGACAGCGCTGCTTCCTGAGAACCAGAAGTTTGTATGTAGACTGAGCTTACTGCAAAGTGAACGCTGCTTATGTGCTATTTGTTACGGACACCCCGCATCAGGATTTGTGCAAATATGTGAGACAAATTATAGACCCACTTTTGGAAGGTGATCAATGAGGCTTCCACTGAGCAGCGGTATTGTGTTAAAATTACCCAGTAATAATCTCATTTTTATGCTTATGTTCTTTAGAAATAGTCAAGATAATGGGAGAGCTGGAGACATCTCTGTCATGCTCTTACGGGAGTGGGGATTTGTAGTTTTTTTGAGGTTCTTTATGCTGACTTTATTTGTTTTGGAGTCTTTTTTTACTAGCTTATTTCTTTACAATATTTAGATTCTTCAAACCTTAAAGCAGTTTTGCAAGTAAATGTTATTACTTTTACTCAGTTCTATGCTAAGCCTTAGACAGTAACACTTTTTAATGGAATTATTGAAAAACTGCTTGACTAGTAAGTACTGTAATATACTGATGTTAGCTTTCACCTATGCCTCTTGGTACCACATGCAAATCCAATTTATTTTCACCAAAAGTAAACATACTTCACATTTAAATTCCTCTTGGTTTTCAGGTGATTTGTAACAGGTGGGTATGCAAAACAGCACTAACATACCTGTACTGCAAGATCATGTTTGAAAATGGTGTGGGAGAAGAACTAGAAAGACTTTAGGTATTTGTAGCAGAATGTTTCTAGATCTCTTGACGTTTTTGAGGGGAGATAGGGTTAAAAAAACCCAAACAACCTATGGAAGGAGGAAGGAGCATTTTTGTCCCTTCTATTCTTTAAGTACTTATCCAGAATCTAGCAGAGAATGAAGTCCAAGTAATAAGGGAGTATACAACAGGTGAAATCTGATGAAACCTTTCACAGCTGCAAGGCACTTAATTATGCTTCACACCTGTGATGCCATTGGCTCTTAGAAGTCTGCTTCTAGGAAAATGTTACAGCTCTAGAAATCTATTCTGTTCTCCTTTAACTGTAATACTATATCAAACTGCAGTGGTTCCGAGCAGACAGGCAAAATGGTTCTATAGTAAGTGGACTGTTCTGACATGTGGGAGAGCATGTTCAGATCTCCTGGTTTCTCCCTGGGTAAATCACTGTGTGCCTAAAAGGGCATCTGATACTAATCCACTCTCACACCAGGATAGGGGAGGAGGCTACTGAGTAAGTTAAATAAAAATTAGAGCAGGCCAACATTCAGAATTTATTCAGTGTGCATTTCTGGTTGAACTGGGACTAAACAATTTTTTTAAA
>NW_010972617.1:906647-931567 GCF_000737465.1 Haliaeetus leucocephalus
ATTATTTCCCATAAAGTGAGCATGGAGAAATGACTAACTTTGTAACAAAATACAGAAACTGTCCTTATGTCCACAGCGTGTCCTAGCTGTTGGGTTTTGCTCCAGGGATCGGTGGGCAGCACTGGGACATGGCAGCCTCCAGAGATAGCCTCCCAAGGGCGCCTGTTCCTGCAGTCTGTGCTTAGGGAGAAGGTGGCATCCTTTGCTCCCTATTCAGTAAAGACCACCTGCCCCAGCCATTAATTTCAGCTCACTTACAAACAGTCTGTGCTTGCAGACAAATGGGCCTTCCCCTTAGGAAGAAAATCCTAACTGATTTTTTTTAAGGTTTGTAGGTGACCACAGTAACAGAGATCATATAAACAGCTAGAGATACAAAAAGCTAGTAAATAAAATCAGCTGAATAGGAAGTGGGGATTTATTAACATATTGCATCTAGCCTCATTTCAGGGCTCTTTCTGAACTCTGATTTTGAATGCTGCTTTCTTCATCTTAAAGCTGAGCTAAGGAGAATAGCTATTTGAATCATTTAGCCTGTGAGACATTGCATTTTCCCTTCTATTATCAGAGGACTATTGAAGTCACTATCAGTGACTTTCCAAAGTTGTGTATTGATTCTAACTGAAGAATTTTAAAGGATAACTGATTACCTAGATCCACACAGCTGTAGGTTTTTCTGTTGAGGTGGTCAAGGAAAGTGACAACTACACTCTTGGTCATTTTTTTTAATCTGTTGATTAACAATTTAAATGTGGAAGTGGACAGAAGTTTTTTGCATGTGGGCCACTAAATAACATTAGAAAATAAAATTCTTAAGCTATTATCAGCTGAGGCAGAGTTCTGAACTAGTTAAATAACCTGAGAAAGTTGCATTTTATTTGCAGGAGCCCCTATAGCATCCAAAATGTGCAGTTATCTCCTCTGATTCTTATGTAGGTTCCACAAAAATTCCATTGCTGTTCTTCTCCCCAGGCAGGCTTTTACAAGATCAAATGAAGTTAACAGGCAGCAGATTTAAAACAAACTGAATTAGGTATTTCTCCACACAGTGAGAAATTTAAACTCTGCAACTTATGGTTAGAAGATGATACGGATGCCAGAAGTTTACATGGCTTCAATAAAGCAACCATGAAAGAAAATCTCACTCGGAGCTATTAAAAACAGGATTACATGAAGTTCAGGAAGTCAGAACTGCAGATTGCTGGGGCTGGGTGGGTATCAAGGAGGTACCACTCTCTGCTTCTGTCTCATTCTTTTCTCCATGTGTTTGCTGTTGGCCACTGTCAGAGAGTTTAGAGGAGGAACTTCCATCTGACATTGTATAGCTATTCTTATACTGTCAAATACTATGCTAGTTTTACTTCTGAGCTATTAATAAGTAAGTATAATGGCTGGTCTTGCAGATAAGCAAAATATAGTTGCTTTCTAAAACTGCTGTTAAAGACATTTCTATGTTCTTCCAGTGAGTAATCCTCTGCTACTTCTTGGAATTGTGATCGGTTTATATATACAGTCAAGGCACAGCTAATTATGTATTTTTGAGCTGCTTAACAGAGGCGTCTACTCTTTTAATTTGTGTGTGTTCTTTTTCTCTGACAGTGCTTGTGTATTGAATACTAGACTTCAGAACTGGTTCTACCTAGTTTGTAAGTGTGGAGTAGGAGAAGGTGTAAGAATTTCTTGCTTGAGCATTCAGCAGAGAATTCTTTGTTACAGGAGACTTTCACATTTTTAGGCTGTGCTTTAATGGGTATTGATTAGAGATCTGTGTTGTTTATTGTGCTGTAATGTCAGTGTACTTGGTCTAGTATGAGTTGACACCAAGACAGTATGCTATATTTCTAAGAGTGTAATGTTACTCAAGATTTGACACAAGAACAAACAGATGCAGGGCACTTTTCCCAATAGAGAGCTGAAACCAAAAGTATGAAAGGAATGATTGATGTAACGCGTGTTATGGTTTTAGAGGAAGCCTAGTGGCACTTGTACCAGAAGACAGTGAATCCTTTATCATCAATGGACAGTCAATACATGAAAATCCATGGCAAAAATGAGCTATACAGATGTGTAACAACGATCTTTTTACAGACTTGGTATAGTAGCAACTTGAAGTGGTGGCCCACACCAGCCTAGCTCAGCAGGCAAGTTATGACCCTTGAATGTCATGAAGGACTCTCGGGGAAGGCAGTAGGAGGCAAAGAAAAGATTGTATCTTTACATTTTGCATGTGTAACATTTTGCCATCAAACTCCTAAAGTGCATACTCCAGAATTTTTATAAAAATATCGTTGGTAAGGGCATAAGGCTGTGTGAGGCTATGCTTTGGTTTTGATGGTGTTTTTTATGTTGGGGATTTTGTGTGTGTTTGCTTGTTTGGTTGGTTTTTTTAATGGCTTCTTGAAAAATTTGAAAACAAGATGTTGTTGCCCACAGATACTTACTTACTTATTAATTTCAGCAGATCTTCCTTGTTCCTGGAAAGCACTTTGCCAAATTATGTGAAATTATATTCAGTAATAAGGTATATGTTATATCTGATCATCTGTCTCATTTGTGACCTCTGTGTTTGATTGGTTCAGTGTTTGTACCTGGGCAAGTGGATATGAAAGCCGTATTTGGTAATACTGTAGGAAAAACTGTTATGTCAGTCTTCGTGTGTAGAGGCCTTTCAAAGCTGTGTTCCTCAGGAAACTTAGAGTTCATTGTGGTGAAATTGAGATATAAAGACTTGTTTCTGACAAGACAGACCCATCATAGTAGTTTACCTACTGCTGTGAGGATCACAAATAGTTTCAGGTCTCAGTGTTACCATGTCCTGGGTATGATGGTGCATCAAACGTTATAGGTTACATAGTGCATCTCTGACTTAGCTTTCATGTAACATCTTTTTCCAAATGAAATGCCACTGCTTCAGGGTGTCGCAACCTCTTTTGCTCATTTTCCACATTCCATTCCAGTTGTTAAAATGCAGACTCTGGGTCCCAGTTCTTCTCCTGGGAGGTGAATTTGTCAGTTCGTGCTTGGCATGACATAGGTGGAAGTCATTTGAACCATTCACAGAAGAATCTAGCCTGGCATTTTTCTGTTATTGCGAGTAAAAAGTTACTGAACTCTGTGCATGGCATTTGAGCATGGCAGTGGGTGGTGTAATGAATGTATGGATAAGCAGAATTAATTCCAGGCAAGTTTTGAGGGGAAATTTGAAAAAGTCTTTAATCATTTTGCATTCGTTCTTGCCAGAAACCATGACAAGGCTGTAGTAAAATATCTTTTTATTTCTGTTTTAACATGAATATGAAAGCCATGCACTATAGATCTTTAGTAAGTTTATTTCTGAAGGAAGATGCTGTTTTGGCTTTTGTGATTTGTTAAATAACTTGCAGACTACCAGTCAGTTAAGAGGTTTGCCTGGGGGAACTGGTGCTGTATATGTGTCTTTCCCTGGATGGGCGTGAATTCTGTAAATGTAAAATGGTCTGCTTATTTTACTCCACGGATGAATTGATCTCTTCAGTTAAAGACCAGTAACAGTTGGTTGGTCTCTCCATGGTGAGCTCCTGGAAGGCTACGGCCAAGATTTGGAAGTGGTAGTTAACTACTGGCTTCCAGAAGCTCCTCTGCTCTGCTGTGAGCTGTGTTGCAGATGGCCTCCACAGGGTAGTTAAGGGCATGGCTCCCTAATTCTTCACAGGACCAGTGTTGAGTAAGGGATATTTATATAAACATTAAGAACTCTAAAATTGGTGTGGAACAAATATTTATACTATCAGATGAAATCTTTGATTTCCCTGATTGGAGGAATTTACATGGCGCCAAGCACTGAGTATTAAAGAACAAGATTAGAAAAGTACTGGGATTGGTGTGTTTTCTATAAAACACTCACATTCCTAAACCAGAGATATCCTCTCTCTTGTTACTACTGTTTTTGTTGCTGTTAAAGTACACACTGTTTTGCTTTAGCACCTGACACTGCCTTTCATGCATTGCTTGCAGTCCCAGCAGAGCTGAAAAAACTAGCCCTTTGTCCAAGAATTTTGCTTACTCTTCACTTCCTCCTTCAAATTTAAGTAGGTCCAAAGAGTCTGAAACTTTGCAAAGAAAACAGCAACTTGTTTTGAGAGGAAGTAGAATATTTGCCCCCTTTTTACCTTGTCCTCCATCCAGGTTTCCCTTCCCAGGCTATCTCGGCTGATGCTGGCTGCCCGTCACAGTCAGTAAAAGCATCTGTGGCTACGTGTTCAGCCAACATTCAGTCATCTCACATTAGCTGGCAGGTAGTCTGCTTCTGCCTTGGTGGCCATTTTATATAGTTTCTGTACGTGCCACCTGCATGCGTGCGTTAGGTATTGCACTCGGCTGTGGCTCAGCATTCGAGGGTTGGTAATACTGTAGGACTTTAAGTCTTCCTTTTCCGACCAACCATATTTTCTACCAGCTGTGAGGTTTGGGACTTAGTTCTTGCTGAGTTCAAGGGAGATGGAGTGGAAAGGTGCTTTTACAGCACATTTGTGCCTCTCCATAATTTTGGGCTGGCTGGGGACTTATCTAGATCCCAATTTAGACTAGATTCCAAGATTTTCTCTAGTTTGTGCTAAGCCATGTCTTTTTCCAAGGGGTTATCAGAGAGACAGGAGACCCAGCCATACTCCTGAGTGTCTGCAGTCTTCTGGGATGCCACTGTATTCTAGAACTGATGTGTGCATTGAGGGTGGGAAGCAGGAGGGGCATATGTGGTACCTGTTTTTGCTGATTATATAATTTTCATGACTCTTAGGCTGTTGGTATTCCCTGACGTCCTTTCTAAACCCTTTATTCAGACCTTTTGAGTCTCACATCTTGAGAATGAAGTTCACATAGTTGACTTTTGCCTCCTTTCCTGCCGTTGTGTGTGCATTTAATTCTTTTCTCATATCATGGGTCACAGATGAACTGGGTATGTTGTCGTTGGACGAGCTGTATAGCTAGCTGTGCGCTCAGAGGAGCTCTGCTAGACGTACAGCCTAGCATCTCTCTCTTCACAGGGCTGCCCAGCTTCCTCCCTTCACATCTTATGGGCCCATCTTGAGATCTCATACTTTGGGATGGAAGAAATGTTCAGGATATGTTGCAAAGATAAACAGATACCTGGAGTTGTGATGGGCATTTATTTTGCTGGAGATCTTTTTGGAAACTTTAAAACAGCTACAGGACCTTTTTTGTTTGTTTGTTTTGTTTTTGTTTCACAGGGAGGTATAGGAAAATCTATATTGCTAGCTGTTGGAATTAGGAGGAAGATGATCGGGTATGAAAGGACTGGGTTGCTTTGTACTGCTCCATTAGTGAGTACAGACTGATACCTGTCTGGCTGGCTTCTTTGGCAAGGAGAAAGCAGTGTCTTCTCTGTGACATCTCCCTACATGCACACTCAAAGTAGCTAAATGAGGCCAAGGAGGCACCCAGACATTTTAAAAATTCTGCTGTTTTTCCCTCTCCATATGGAAACAGTCAGCCAGAGCAAATCCCAGAGTCCATAATTTCTTACAGTGTTGAAGCTTCTTCACTTTATTCCATGCATTTTAGCCTGTACCAAATAGACCTGAGGACAGGAAGGCCTACAGCCAGCTTAGAATCATCTTACCACCATTTATATTCTTCAGTTGTATCATATTTTATCATATGTTCCCAAAGCTCTCTCTAACTTAAAGAAACATAAAATAATATTCATCCCTCTTTTTCAAATAATCAGGTTCTGCTCATTTACTGCTTGTCACCATCAAGTAATCCTCAAGTTGCTTCTAGCCTTCCAAGAGAAACAGGGCTAACCAGCTGTGAATTTCTAATGTAGGAGTGCAAGCTGCATTTTACCAAAATGTCATGAATGCAACTATTCTGGCCATTATAATAAAAAGTATTTTTAATAAGGAACAAATTATGTGAAAAGTTCTAAACTTGCTTCATATGACTTTAAGGATTCCTTCTTAAATATAGCATCTGTCCTGTACAGGTGCTATTGAAATCAAAATAATGTCATAGGTTCATATATAACATAGCATCAGACAGGAGCACGGGCGCTGGGTTTACACACATAGTGGGCATATGTGGTGAAAAAATATTGGTATAGCTAGTTGGGCTTGTATACTAGTGAAACACAATCATAAATGTGACAAGTTTTTGCAAAACAAGACTTTGTTGTTGCTGTTATTAAGGCTCAAAGGATGAAACCACGGGAAGCCTCGGTATAGATGAAGCCCGTCTAAATGGGACTTCTGGTTGGGCTGGTGTTCACTGAAATATTGTTTAAAGTTCCTTTGCACCGAATAACAAATGATTCTCTGCGTAGCCCCAGCTTGGTCCTTCAAGACTGTGTCCAAATAACTCAGTGTTCTTTTTGCATGATTGAAGGAGAGGACATCTTACAACGGGGAAGGCCCAAGAGCTGAACACAGCCGCTTTTTCAGTTGTCATGGTTAACAGAAAGGTTTCCCTTTCCATGTCTTTTTTTTTTTTTCTGAAACCTAAGAGTCAGGTATCAGCTAAGTGTGAGTGTATTTAGAAACTGAGTGTTGTAAAAGTAGCTTACATGGTCTTTCATAATACACATGTTGCCTCTGGGTAATGAGGATACGACCAAAGCAACCCAGGGCACAACTGCAGAGTTGCTGTCTCTAGAAACCACAATACGCCTGAGAACAAAATGTACCAACTTTGGGAATCAGAAACCTCTTGACAAATCATTCTAAGTCTTTTGCTACCTGCTACCAGCAGAAAGATTTTAAATGTCCACTAATTTAACCTCTGAGGCAGTATAGAGTGACATATGCATCAGACTTGAGTTTCAAAACTAACTGATACTCACATTTAACCAAACCAGGCTTAATTCAATCTTGAAAAATGAATACAGTGCAAGATTTTTTTCTCGTGAGGTAATGTCTTTTCCAAGGTTATATTTTGTGTGCGGATCATTGAATACTAATGCTAATGCATCCTGCCACAATAGTGGAATAAATGTCTGTGTGCTAAAGAAATGTGGTCTGTGCCAGGTGCAGTATGGTATCTGTCCTCTATACTTTCCTGATCCCCACCCCAAGTTATTTTTCTCCCCGTCCAGACGTGGGATGTGAATGACTGGAAAAGAAGAGGTGGTGCTTGGTAGGCAGAATAGATCCTGCTCTCTGGTGGCTGTAGCCAAAGTAAACAAGCTAGAGTAATTGCCACCACAGGCATTTTACAGCAGATCTGCGTTTTTATTGATGTTGTTATTAAACTGCTATAAATGTTGTAGGCTGCTGTTGGAGATGAAATCCCCCCTTCCCCCAACTTCTCCATTGCTGTCTGTCACTAAATGCTATTAAGTTTATCATCTAGCAAAATCAGACAGTGCAGGAAGCAGTCTGAATGTTAATGTTAACCTATAATAGGTTTTAAATAGCTGTAAAGAAAAATTAGACTGCAGTGGGACAGGAAGGCTAGTTTACCTTAACATAAAATAAAGGAGGACATGTTGACCTGATTTACTTAAATGTAGCTATTATGTGCTCTTTAGGGAGGAAGCTGGTGTACCAAAGCTTATCCAGGCAGGAAAAACGTCCTTTACCTCACTCTGTACAAATGACATAACGGTTCTTGCTGTAATTAAAGAGTAAATCCAGAGGTGCTGCATGTATATATTTTAATGCAGATGTCACCCTAGCTACTTTTTATATTAATTCCTCCTAGAAAAAAACCAGAGCTGTAAAAAAGAGTATTCCGAAATGTGCTACATCTTGTTTAGTTTTGTGTGTGGTGCTTTTTTTCAACAAGTCCAATATGAATTATATTTGCAATGGAAACGTGAGGGTAATGAAAATGGATCATCTATCATTTGGGAGATCCCGTGCTGTCTGGGCTGGCCTAAAACTTTTACGAAAGCGTGTGGAAAAGTCACGCGTGAGCCCAGCTCGCTTCCTCCAGCTCCCTCCGTGTTTGCTTCCAAGCTCCTCTCAGCCAGCAGCTCCCGACATGCTTTTCATGCCGGCATTTAAAAAGCAACCACAACAGAAAGTGTGTGGGTCCCCTAATGTACAGGAAGGCATAACCCAACTGTGTAGGGAAGTCAAGAACAGGTCACAGGTATGTGATGAAAGCCTAGTGCTGAAGGAAAAATTAGTCTGGTTTTCTATGGTTGCTCTGAAATTTTGGAAAAGGTCATGGTTAATGACATGTCTGCTCAGAACAAATGCTCGGAGCCATTATAATGTGGGGCTGCAATTTGTAAAAGGTGTTGTTGGAGACTGGGAGAGGACTGGTTACTGGCAGCTTCAAGTGCCTCATTTTGCTCCTTTGGGACATCTGATTTGTGAATGTCCTGGGACCAGGAGTGTTCAGGATGGGAGAGCTGTGCCGTCGATCTCTTAAAGCTCGGGCCACTTCAGGTTGGGTCTGGGCGTTTGCTTTGGTTGTGGCCTGCTTGGGAGTTTTATATGCATTTTGTTAAGACAGAATTTTACTTGCTTTTTCTGTGCTTTGTGAAAAACAAAATACCTGTAGATCTAAAAGTTTAGGCTCAGTTCTAAAACACTTTATTAAAATTATTAACCAATTCAGTGTTAGCTCATACTAGCCAGTCTTAATGCATTCTTTAGCCAATTCTGAGAATCCAGCTGATTCATTTATTGTTTAAAAAAAAACCCAAACCAAATTAAGAGTTGTACCATGATATATTAGGCATATTGCTTGGGTCAGTCTCCTTAAAGGCAAATCAGATTATTACCTACAGTCTCAAACAAAGCCTCTGAACCAGTTTTAAGTATTTATTCAGGATTGTATTATTCCTGAAAGATAAAGCTTTTCATTCCCTATTTAGCTAATCAGCTTCCTTCTTTTGCTGGCAGTATCCGGCATTCCACACAACACACTAGCTTCCCTATTATTAGTAACAAGATGCTAAATTCAGTGTTTGCGTATCTGGGTGAAATTCAGGATCTCTGTGGTATAAGGAGGTTAGACTAGATGGTTTGACTGTCTCTTCTGGCCTGCGGCATAGGTGCAATCCACCTTAGATTTTGTGTTCAGTCACAGTAGTCCACAAAGGGATATGGGAACCTACTGGAGCAGTTCATTTCAGGGTCCGCATCTTCAAACCTAAGGGGACCTTACGATTTCTTGAGAGATCCAGATTAATGATTAGACTCTAATTTAGACTCTTAGCTTTAAAATGAATATGAAACAAGGATTATGCAGAAACTGAATGGGGTAATTTCTAGTTTTGTAGGACTTCTGAACTTGGAAGATGTTAAAAAAAAAAAATAATTATGTGATTCTCTCTAGGCTCATTGAATCTTCCCAGTGTTGTTTCTAGTGCTTTTCCTTTTGAGTTTTATGTACATTCATGTGTGTACACACATGCAGGGCAAAAACTGCTCTGGTAGACTGCATCAAGAAAGACTTATTTACAGTTGGATTGCAATTCAAAATGTTTGTTTACTCTCTAGTCTTCAGATAGATAGTGAGGCCAGCCTTGAAGCAGGGTTACATTGTGAATGATGTCGGCATACCATCACCTTTTATTTTATAAGCTTCAAAATGTAGGTGTGTTTTTCCACGTACTAGCAAAATGAAACCAGGACTGAAGTACACTTGGGATTACATACAAAGTAGATTTTATGCACTCAAACCTGCAACGGTAAGAATGAAAGAAGAAAAAACCACTGAAGGTTTTGCTCCTAAATCTGTGGAATTTTGAAAATTTACTTTTAGGAAGATAAAAGATACAAAAAGCCTTTAAAACTGTAATACTTAAGGTAATCTGTTAACAGTGATCTAGTGAACAGCAAAGTAAAGTAGTAGAGTTTCAGTAGTAGATTAATCCGTAAATAGTTTAATTCTAAAAAAATCTCCCAAAGTAATGCCACTTGAGCCAATGGAGTTGTAAAGTCAGAGAAACTCAAGACAAGCCAGTATCTGTTCTCAATTGCATTGACACGAATTGGGATTAACTTCATCCAAGTGAATAGCTTGGTACTGATAATATGCCATAGCAAAACTTCACTCACTGAGAGTTGGTCATTCTTCACATCGCTCTGCTGATTTCACTTCGCTTTACACAGTGATTATGGTTTTCTGTTGCTTTGGAAAATGTTGTCTGTATCAGATACATTTTTTTACTTCACAGTGAAAGAAAAATAGGGCACAGGCAAATTGCTGACAATTCTTGTGTTTTTAAAAAAGCATCTTCATGGTAAAAATGAAATAAAATGTAACTAAGTAGTGATATTAATGCAAAATGAGCCGTCCTAGTGTGAAGAAAAGTTCTTAAGTTTTTTTAATTCAATTTAAAATGTTAGGAAGTAATTGTCAGTGAGCTTGTTTTTTGACATAATGTAAAGAAATGGTTGTTGTACATTATGTATGCAGTACACAAATATACCTCTACTAAGGTTTTGTCTTTAAAATACTAATGGTTTGAGTAAGAATTTAATCCTGCATCTGATGTTAAGTAGCCTGCTCAATATATTTGCTTTTGAAATCAGATTATTTAAAATTGCAGGTTATATATTTTTAATTATTCATGAAGTGGTTTTCAGAGCAGTGCCAATTTTTGTGATAGAGCATGTTTCAGGTTGGGATATTCTCTGTAGCTCCTTAGTGATCCTGCTCCAAGTGTCAAGAAAGCTTGCAAAGTGTCAGAAACTTAATATTATAAATAAAGGGAGTCTGTTTGGCAGAAAGGAAAGTGGATAAGCAGAATGTTATTTCACCTGAATTCTTACATATGTAGCCTGTAGTAAATGTAGTTTTGAAAAAATACACCCATGTACAACTCTGACGATAGGTGAAATTTGGGGTTTTTTTCTTTGTTATTTTTTGTTATTTTTCTTTGTGGAGGAGTCAGGGAATAGCCAAATTTCTCTGTTTATATATCTGTATTACAACAACAGGAACTTTTGCGTATTTCATGTATCCACTAGAAAAAAAAAACCAGTCATAAAAAGAACAATGATAAAACATTCAAGAAAGAAACATCAGGCATTTCACAGTTAATCTCACTGCCAGGTCTTTCAGCAGTGTATGGTATGTGTATGTTCTAACTGAAATAAACAAATTAGAGTGTATAAATCAATTAGTTATGTGCTTGCTTCATTCCAAGAGCCCATTTCTAGGCTGAAATAAATTTAAATAACAGATCTGTGTATACTTTTGTCACTTACAACTTTACGTGCCAGCTGTTTGCTTATGATAATTAGAATTGGTAATAATTTTCTGAATTCCATCTCTGTAAGTGAGACTTTCTGGAATTACTTTTTTTCTGCTCTAGAGCTTATCAGTTTGCATTACTGTATTTGATCTAATTTTCTTTCTGTAAGTTTACTCTTGAACAGAAGCACAGCTAACTCATGAAACACTGTTAGAACCAAAATGAAACAATCTGAAATATCTTGAAATTAATTGTACAGTTTCGTATAGAAGCTGGGAAGGATGAGAAAGAAGTGATGTGTTTATTTCAATGTTTAAATATTTAGGAATTCTTCTTTGTGAGACTTCAATAGACATTGGTGTGATAGAAACCTTGACTACTTAGTTTAGTAAGATTAGTTTACTAAGTGAGATTAGTTGATAAGATTAAAACTTTCTTACAGTTTAAATGCATTTTTAGCTTTCTTGTGAACTGTAGGGGGAGAATGCTTGATTGGAATTGTTAATTTTACTGCAGCAGTAAAATTGAAATTAGTTGCATTGTTGTAGATTGTATTCTTTAGGATACTTGCACTTTTTTAGTCTTTCAGTAGGTAATTTGAAATTTGTAAAAATTTATATCAAAATGAGATTTTGAAGGAGCAAAAAGAAAATGCAGAACTCCCCAGCTTAAAGCTGTTGCACAGGACAACTATTTAATTGGCAAAAGTCTATTTTCAAGAGTTAGCAACTTTTTTTATTACTGTATCCACTGTGATGAAGTTAGGATACAATATGGCAGGCCTCTGGGATCAGGCATACCTCCAGCTGTAGACTTTCTTCAGTTTGCCGGGAGGTGATGGCCCTGCAGAAGTCCCTTAAAAGCTCAGCGTGTCATAGCATTTTCCAGAAAAACATTGTTTGGGGAGTCAAATTAGAGTAATAATATTTGTGATTTTAGTGCATGCTCTCTTTCTTTAAGGTAGTAGAGGATAAAGCAAACATAAAAAAGGAAGAAGAATTTTGGGTGTGCTGCTGCACCTACTTCTGCCTTTTTCAGCCTTAGGCCCTGTTTCTGTTGCCTGCTACAGAAAAGGTGGCTCTGCTTTCCGCAGCGGAGACTTCCCTTATCTATTTCCAACCTGTGGAATCCTGAATGCCAGATGGAAAGTTGAGATCAAATCATCAAATTATTTAGGCTAGAAGGGACCACGGGAAGTTGTTTGGTCCCAGCCCAGTCAAAGCAAAGCTGACTTTGTAGTTCAGTGCAACTTAGAAGTCAGTCGAGGTTGCTGGGGCCTTTTCCAAGGGAGTCTCGAGTAGCTCCAAGGGTGGAGATTTCATAGCAAAGCAACTTGTTCCAGTGCGTGACCACCCTTTTTGTAAAAGGTGGGTTTTCTTCCCTGATACCTAGTAGTAATTTCCCCTTTGCCCTCTTGCAACCTGGGTCCATTGTCCTCTGAGAAGAGTCTGTCCCTGTTTTCTTGTAGCTGGTGCACTCCTTTGGCTGCCACAACATGCCTGTACTTGTACTGTCTTGCCTTCTGCCTGCCTGCATTGGAAAGGATGGTGAAGGTTTAGTGAGTTAGTGTCTGCACAGTGTTTCAAACGTCTGGAGTATTTCATAAATACAGATTATTTAGCTGCTGTGTCGGTCATCTTGCTGTGGTAATTTGATTTTACTCTTGAAACAGCTATTCTTTAGAAATAAATTCCTAGACTAACGTGAGATGGGAAGGAATGTAATGTACCTTCCTGTGTAAAATGGAAAGCACACAGCAGCAGCCACGAGAATTGCATCAACATCAAATTGTTCCGCTGCCAGCATTGTGTATATCACTGCTCTGTAAATTGGTTTACACTTCCATCCCAAATCTTTGGTACCTCTGGAGCTGTTGCTGAATCTTTTCCAATTATCCAGAACCTTGTAACTTAATATGCCCAAGTTGTAAAAAATGGCTGTAAAATGGTGGTTTAATAAAGAATTACATAAATAAGCAGTAGTGAAAGGTGCCTGAAACTTGATATTCTGGCTAGACACTAGAAAAGATGCTGGAATTCAGTTTGGTAATGAGTTTGTAGACTGAGATTAGCAAAACCATTTCCCAGACACTCTGGGAAAGCAAACTCATTTAGACATTAGGAGTGTTATGGCTGCTGAAGTAAAAACATGGATGTCGGTGACTGGAAAAACAACTTCTTGTGGCTAATGATCTGAATGTTAGAGCTGTTTAACATGCACAATATATATGAAAAGGTAAAATATTACTGTCTCATTGCCTTTACATTCGGTATGCATTTGTTAACATGTTAATTAAATTGCAAGGCACTGCTCCTATAACATTAGCAGACATACGAGCACTGAAAGCCTTTTGCCAGACCGTAACAACTGAAGCCAAAAGTTACATTTACTGTATACAGGCATTTTCCTGTGTCAGAACCTTATTTTGTACGTATTGAAAATTCAGTTGAATTCAGTCTCTCTACATTGTATTTGGGTACAAGCATCCAAAATCAAGAAAGGAACTGAGACTTGCCTAAAAGCCATGTGCTGACTTAACTACTACAGGATATTGAAAAATTAGCATTTTTAGGGTATGAATAACTCTGATGTTTCAGGATTGGTTTTCTTCCAGAACTGGAAAGAAAAGTCAAGAGTAAGTTCTGATCTACTAACTTTCTCAAATAATATGTTCAATTTTGTTTTGCTTGCATACTGCCCAGCACTCGTAAGACTGACGCTCCACCAGTTCTGAAAAGTGGAATTTCCAGTCTGCAAGACAGGAAAGAAAATCATGGAAAAGAAGTCTGAAACCATCATAAAAACAATGAAAACATTTATTTTCCAGCAGAAGTCTTAATACTCCCATCTTCATCAGCTCAGAATGTGGAAGGCTCTTTGAGCATGGTTACCTTCAGGGCTTCCACGTTTCTGCCTCTGAACTTTGTGGAAGAGTTTACACAAATGTTCATTGCCCCAGTCAGGATGTTTATGGCCTTCAGACTCTCTACAGTGATCTGTGAATTTTTATGACCTAACACCACCAACATCAAGGCAGTCTGTATGGCAAAGCTGTCCTAGGTTGAGGACCTCAAGAGTCCCGGGTCCTCTTAAGTGGTGATGCTGACTTAGAGTTGTGAACCTAAAAGAAGCTTAGGGTTTCCTATTCCTGGCTTACTAAGAAACTAGCAGGAAACGTGGCAAGCTGCTGATATCCCCCCCACCTATTTTCATTTATTTATTTATTCATTATTTCAGGTTTTTTTTAGAAAAAGTAATTTTTTCCGGTCAGAACTTTTTTTCATAATGAAACTGTGAATACTTATCTGTAGGTAAGGCCAAGAAGAAAAATTTCAGATGCGTTTCTTTTCTTTTAGAAATGTTCTGAAGCCCCTTTTAGCAGCGAAGTACAGCAGGCATGTACATTTCTTCTATGTCAGCATGAAAGGAAGGATGTTGGCCGTGATTCCTCTGTTAATCTGCAGTTAAGAGACTCTGCTTTTCTTATTAGCAGTTACAGTCTGTGGTCTGGCCATCCCTCCCATCGAAGAATTACAGGTGTGTTATGATTCATCTCCATTTCCCATTTGCAGAAGTTATTTAATATACATAATATGGTATGTTCCTCTAGTCCTTTTATGTATTAGTTTGTTACATTCTTTGATTTGTGAATAGAAACAATCAAAATGTGCCCGTTCCCTAGTTTTTCACAAGTATAGACAGCACAATATAATACGTGTTTGTGATAGGGCCATATTAACATCTTGATTTTTCTTCTTAAGGCTTTTATTCTAAAATTAACCTCTGGGTTTGAAAAATGTGTGATCCACAGCCAAACAATGTGTTTTGCCCTCTGAATAAAATAATTCAAACCTGAAGTGTCACAGTTGAAATAGTGTACTTGTCTCTTCTCACTATCTGGAGAATCAAATCTTGGCTTTAGTCAGAATGAAAATTAATTTGCTCTTTTCACAAATTTGTCACATAACTTGATATGATTATCCAGTTCTTCTCAAAGGAAGTCTTGCAGTGGGACTGTTCACCTTCAGGGCTAAAGTCAGGGCAGATGATATCTGTTGGGAGATTTGTAAGGTATGCCAGCATCAATCCCTTCCTCTCTATTTCTGGCTCCAGAACTCATAGATTTCTTTTTTTTTTTTTTTTTTTTTTTTTTCTCCTGTCAAATGTAAAAGAAACTTGAATACAGTGTTGAAGTCACTGGATCTGCGCCAGCTTAACAGCAGCTGAAGATCTGGCATAGATTTTACCTAGAAAGGCAAGAAGCATACGTGAAGACAGGATTTGTGTTGCTAAATATAGGCTGCCCTGAGAGTTCTAGGTCTAAATTTCTGTTTAGGCCATGTAGCAAAAGTAACAGGATGCACTATTTTTTTTTACCAAAACTATCCACTGAAATCAATAAACATTTGTAATGTTCAAGAAACACAGGACCAAAGACCTTTTTATTTTCAGTTCTCTCAAGATGAATTTCTTGGAAGAAGAGTACTGCTTCTAGGCAGCAACATCTATCTATCTGTTATATATGCTTGCATGTGTAAAGATGTATGCCTGCCTAAGTGAGACATACTCCTACAGATGTTCACATGTGTATAAAACATTTGCAGCTTATGCAGAGATAGACATGATTTGTAAATGCCTAACTACAGAACTGAAATAACAGAATTTTCATTATGGACAGTTTTATCACATCTCTTTACATAAAATTTCAAAAACAAGTGCTAATGTTGAAACTGGCTATTAACCAAAATGTTTGCTGTCAAATTAAGTGTTCCCATCTGAGATGATAAATGGAGGCTACATGGCTATAAGCTGCGGCTTATGAAAAATAGTTCTTTGACATCTGGCTCTAACATCTGGTTTTATAATTGATACTCCAAAGTAAATGGAATATGTACTTTAAGGGTTTGTTTTTAATTAGCGTTCAGAAGCGTGTATTTCTGCATTGTGTAACTATCATACAGTTACAAAAGTCCGAAAGAAAAGACTTCAGTTCACGTCAATACCTGCAGGTATAAAACCATATACTAATGCTTTACCATTTAACACTGGGCAGCACCAAAAACCATCCAGGGAGAAACAGGAGGGGGTGATTTTAGCACCTGTTCAATGCCTACCAAAACAATACTTAAAGGAATGCTCTTTTTCTACTCAGGATTAAAGAAAAATGAGCCTGGTAGTTTTATCATTGCTGTTACCATTTTATTTCTATGTATTTAAGTTAAAGACAACAAGGAAACCTGTGTCAGAAGGTTGTCCAGGTCACTGAGCAGTGAGAGCCTCTTTTTTTTTTTAATTTTCTTTTTTTTTTTCTTTCCCCTGCCTTTCTACTGCCAGTGTCTTTAAAATAGTGAGCAATTTTAAAGGTTCAGAATGGTCTTACATCTTGGCGGCACTTGCACATAGGACTACTCTCTGGACTAATCTTGGTGACTAATCACTTACTTTCCTTCGTGACTTTTTCAGAACAGGTTCTGCAAGCCACACACAAGGTCCTGGTGCATTTGGCAAATTATTTATATCGCTGTTGTACAGGTGAAGAGTTCTCGTGATACATTTAAACAATAATATTATTAATATTGCTTTTTTTTTTCTGCATTACAATAGCACCACAAGAGCAACTCTCCAAATGCGTGTGAATTGTTCCAGGTACATAGTGGGAGATCCACTGGCTTGAGGAGGTTATAGGGAAAGTAGAGGAAAGATAAAGCACAAGAACAAAGTGCTTGGTACAACCATAGATACACATACTTTCAATTACTGTTTTGTCCAGTTAGTTATCACTGTATCTAAAGGTATTTGGAAGAATTAAAACAGAGTCAATTTACACATGCTGTATATCAATTCTAAATGTATTTTCTACACAGGACACCCCTAATCTACCTGTTTCTTTGTAATTTGGTTTCAGATGGAGGCCTAGAAGAAGTTGAAGTTAAGCAGTGAGGATATTCTGAAGGTCAGTTTAGAACAGTTTTTTATCCTTCAGGGGTGACACACAGAGTCAGAAAGAAATAATGCTTTCTTGATGTCCTTTTCCTGTCATCTTTGATTTTATGACTTACGTTATTCAAAGTATCCTGATTAAAAGAGGAACAAAAAAGGCTGAAGAGGAAGGTAAGGCCAAAGGGGGCTGCCTCACCAGAATGCAGTTACTAGACGTAGTAATGTAGGAGCCCTGAAAGTCGTAGTGCTGCACGTGCCACAGAGAAGCGGTGGTGGGCAAGCCGTGCTGCTCCTGCCTGATGTGCTCTGTGGCATAGGCTTGTTTTATTGGGAAGTTGTGGGAGAGTAGGTCCGTACCTATAGATGCCACTTGGCGAAGACCTGCCAAGACGTCCGTGTTATTGTTTTCAGTCCTATGAGGTGGTGATGTTTACGACATTAAGCATTTTATTGTTGGATTGATATGGGATCAGTGAAAAGTCTACATTCATTATCAATATGTACATCCTTTAAATAACCATTTTTGTCCTTTTAACCAGGCAACGTTTTCCCAAGTTTTCAGTGACTATGTTTTTACACAGCTTAGGCTCAGCCTGTGCTATAAATTTTGCTAGTTTTAGGTATATTAACTGGAAACTGGGAAGATCATGTCCTCCTCCCTCCCCGTTACTAAGATCTTGTTGCCAGCAAAATGCCTTGGTTAGCTACATCTCAGTGGTGAAGTAAGTCCTGTTGTTACCTTTGTTTATATTTTTATGTGACTGGAGTAGCTATTCCAGCATGTTGTCTCTCAACGAGGGAGTCTCCTGGCATAGATTTCTTGGCCGACTTACTCTGTAATGTAGATACGCCTTAACCCGGTCTATTTTCCAACAGTAAAAAAGGCCACATTTTGAAAGCATGTTAAAACTGTCATGAGTACTCACACTGACAGACATATGAATTATAGATTAGAAAGCTTCTGTCTTTTCCTGTGTAAATTCCTCATCTTTGAATGTTTATTTGATCATATATTGAAAAGCTTAGTTTTTTAAAAATAAACTGACTTCTTAGTAGTACTGAGATTTATCTCATAAAAGTCCACGTGCTGTTAGTCATGTGGATTTATGCGGAGTAGCTTGATACTGAGGAAGATCTGTAAGTCAAGAAAAAAAAACGGACAGGACATACATGAGGATTTCATTTCAGTGAGGCTGGTCAGTGTTTTTTTTCTGATAGGTCCTTCCCCAGCTCCACAAACCAACCCAACAAAACTGAAAGGTTCTCAGGGTTTCCACTAAATGTTGTGCTTCTACTAAGAATGATTTATATCCTTTGAGTTTTCCAGTGATTATGCTCTACTCTTGCTGACTTTTATATTTTTGGCTTCTTTGGTGCACCTAAAAGCAGGGCTGGAAAAAAGGGGATGGTTTCAGAGAGTTTAACAAGGAGAGTGCTCTGTTGTGCTGCCAGCAGCTCTGAATAGTAGATATTGTTTCCCAGCTGTATGAAATATATACATTTTATTTTACAGTACACAAAGAGAAATTTTTCATAGCTTTGCAGACAGACCAATTAAACACAGTTCAGACTTGCTGGGTCAAGGGTGGAGGTTACATGTTACTGTCAAAGTCTTACTGGGATTGACAAAAGCACTTCTTGAAGTTTTCTTTCTACTGAGGAAAGAAAACCCTTCCTTGAACCAATTTCAGTTGCTTTTCTTTACAATTATCAGGGTGATTAGTTAGGATGAACTTTTAAATATACCTTAAAACACAGAAGCTGAAATACTGCATCAAATGGGCACCTTGTCTCCAGCCAGACAAAACTGGCTATTACAAGGTGAAAGTGCAAGAAGTCCTTTAGTAGGTAATTATCGAATGACCTGCCTATACGTAAGTAGGTCTTATTCCTCATTTCTCAGAGATGATTGAAGAATGCAGAAGAATAGAAAGTCCCTCCTTTTTTGTTTGTTTGTTTATTTTGTTTTGTTTAAAAATCCTGTGTAAAGATGTCTTTATTCTCCATAGATTGTTTTTGAAAGATCAGCTTTGCTAGGGTTATTGCAGAACATGCACCTTTTAAAATGGTTCTGCTTCTTGTATATATCATAGGCTGTTCTAGGTAACAAGATCTTTCCAGTAAATTTTAGCAAGAAACTTCTTAAAGAGGTATCAGTATATCATCAAATGAACAGTGCTATTTCTTTTTAATGAAGTGTTGCCTTCAAGTACAGGAGTACAGTATAATGACTACTGAGCAGTTATCTTCATTGCTGTCTATTTTGAGAGAGAGGCTAAAGAAAAGGATTATTTTTATTGATAACATGATTACATTTTTCAAATTTACACGGTTTGAAATCCTAACTTAAATAATAAGTACAATAGGTGAAGTATATGCTGTAGGAAGGATTGCATTCCAGTTGCATGTCAAGATCTTTCTAATCTCCATCCCCTCATCTCCAGTTTCTGGTCATACTTTCTATTCTCTGGTTAACTTAGAGTCTCTTTTCATAGTCTGTTCTTTAATCTAAAGTATAGCTGACTGTAAATTTCAAAGAGTCTCTTTTGCTTACAGTTCATGTAATATACAGCCAATGCAAAAGGAAATATAAATTATTTTGGTAATAATCTGGCCTTCCTACCTCCCTGTTTAATCCAGTAGGCCATATGTGTAGTTCTCTTTTAAGTCAATCCAAGAATATTTCAGAGAAAGAGAAAAGGAGGTCATAAAGTATCTTAAGACCTTGACTTCAAAATTATTTTCAAATTAGACCAGTTCAGAACATAATTATGACTATGATAGGTTTCATCTGCTTACAGTGGACTCTAGAATAGAGGAACAAAAATCTGAAGGGTTTTTGGTGTATTTTAAAACCAAAAAGCCCTTACTTAGTCTGTCTGCACAGTTGAGTGTGTTTGAATAAGTATTAGTCCACCTTTCAAATTGGTGAGGTTTTAGGTTGACAGCTACAATCTATTATTTATTGCTTTCATTAAATATTGAAAGTTTATTTTACTATTGTAGCGAATTATTTGTTTAACTTTCAATCTTATTTCCTGTTAGGGTAATATGCAATAAAACCCACTGCAGTTCTCTGCAACCAGGCAGTGATCCTACATCCCTTAAATCCAAATTTTCTACTTCAGTTGCAAAACTATCCTTCCTCAGCTATGGCTCTCTTCTTCTTTTATCTTAATATTTTAGATGCCCGTTTTACTGGAAGGGAAGAACTCGTGTTATGATACGTATGCAAGTCGTTAGGGAGAGGTTTTATATACATATGCTGAAATGATAAGTATAAACCACTTCTGCTGTATAATTAAACTCCAGAGATACATGAATTTATACATCAAATACACTGTACAATCATGTACAAAATATTCATTGTTATCTGACAGAATTAGGAGTGATAAAGGGAATATGTAGGATAAGCATCAGAGAATAATAGCAAGTGATTGACGTGGTGGGGGAAGAGACTTATGCGAAGTCTGCAAGCAGTGTGGTCAGTCTGAATGAACCGAATAAGTAACTTTAAAATGGCTTTTCCACAAATAGAAGATAAGGGATTCATGGGTTCATTTCATGTGTCTGTGTGTGTGGGTGTGTATACACACAAACACACACATATATATATTTATACTTTCTCTAAGCAGTCTCAGATAACTGGTTCCTGAAGTTGCTAGGTAAGATGTGTAGAATCTCAGTGTGTAAAAAAAATTTTCACTGAACTATCATGTCAGAAAAATTTGAGATGTTTTTGAAAGACTCTAAGTACATGCAATATAGTTTTAGGTGGCTCAAGAAACAGTACTATTTAGGATTATTTCCTATGAGTTCAGATGATTTTTGGGTATACATCAGCTCATGGGCCCTTAAGTGAATTAAAATTCTAATGCTTTTCATTTGATTTAAGAAAAAGAATATATTCTTTTCTGATGTGGAAGTATTACACAGTACACAAATTTCAACCATGATGGAGAAGTGTCGGGCTTTGGGAATTTTTTTCACTGAACTGTAAAATTTTACAGTCTGGTCCAGATCCTTGTCTGTTTGTAAAGCAACTAATAGAGCAGAGCTCCGATTCTCATTAAGAACTTTGGGCATTACTGGAGTGAGAATAAATAATAAAAAAACCTTCTATCGACACAATGCTATTTTTATTCCTAATCTTACTCTATGTATTCTATTATTCTTTATTCTGTGTTATCTGTATCCTATTGAAACATCATAACTGTTTTTTTCCTGTCTTTGTGCACAGTATACAGAGGGAAGAAATCTTTCAGGAACTGGCTGTTGCTTCCTTCAAGGCTAAGTAAAGCCTTGAGAATAACAGGAGTTAGAGAAACTTAGGGGGTACACCACTGTAACGCAATTGATTTAACATCTAAGGCTATGTCTGTATTGCTCTCTTGCTGTAAACATTATGCGCTTTCCCCATGAAGGTTATCGGGCTATGCCTGAGAGAAGTAACTCTCAGAACAGCCACATCCCTGCATGTTTCAGAGAGCTTGCAGTGACAGCGTCTGAGACCACGCTTAGGCTCGGTGTGTGTACAGCTCGTGTATCTGCCTTTGCTCGTGTATTGCCTATGCTGGCAGTATAGGTATAACGCCAACTGAGAATTGGAGTATTTCCCCAGTTGTGCTTACATCCCTGTGCATAGACCGGGGAGTTAACAGAGACAGGTCCTACAACTGCTCAGAGGACTTTCAAAGGAAAGTTTATTTTTGTCTCTGGGAGACGCAGTTCCCTGAAATCTAAACTGTGTACAAACAAAGGCTAGTTTCAAACAGCATCTGATAAAACATGTATTTTTAAATATACTTGTATCTGTTTCTGAATCAAAGTAATCAGTATTGCAGGGTTGAAATTACTTTTTTCTTTTGGACGTGCAAACTGATGATAGCAGATGTGTCAGTTCAAAGTGCAGGCACCAGTTTTCAAAATGAGCTGATGAAATTTTTATTAACCAAAACCAATGCATCCATTTAGAGGGATGTTTTCACTCATCATCGTTTTCTAGATTTTAAATGGAATGGAAAAGGAAGAAGTCTTGAACCCCATTGCTAAGGAGAAAAACGCCCTCCTGCCCAGCCATCACTGCCTGCCTTGGGTTGAACGCGTTGGAGCCATGTTCCCATCCTCCCTTCCGTGACGCAGGTAGCAGTAAGGGGTTTCAATGCAGGGCTATGTATTTAACCATCAGCAGCTTACAATCCACCCCGCTGGCTCAGCATTCCTCTCCCTCTCACCAAACTGCAGCTGCTTCACCTGATGGGCCTGCATTTTTTCCTCCAACATTTGAAACGCAGTTTGTTTTTATTTATAACCCTCCCTGGAACATAGAGTAATGTCTGTTGGAAACTGATGCAGCTCAAGCTCCTCTGTAAGAACCCTTGAACATTTCCCTTTTGGACTCAATTGGAAAGTTGCAGTTTTCCATTTTAACTAAAAATGCTCAGTAGGGAACGATCCTACATCTGCAGGGGTAGACTATGTGACTCAATGCAAATCTTTTCCTTCCTTAACTTCCGTTGTTCTCATTCTGTTTTGCTAAGGCATTTTAATCTCAACTTTCTTCTAAATGAGGGATTCATGAAGATGAGAACTTAACTGTAAAAAGAGTAAAAATGTGTAAAATTTTGAAAACCCCTATCTGTTCTTGATCTCTAAATTTGATAGAATGAAGAAATTCTTTCTTTTTTTAATTTCTTTCATATTTATATTACTACTTCATATAGATTATTTATTTAGAACTGGGTTCCAAAAAACACTACTGAAGAGTTTGTTTGGGGCATGCCCTGATGTTATAATAAGAGTAGACAGAGCTTGAGAGGAGAAACACGCATCTAGAAATGAAAAATCTGCCCTTGGTCAATTTATAGATCCACAGTTGAACAAAGGATTGATTCCTTGTCTTTGATTCTTCTGTTATTCAACATGTTGAAAAAGTGGTAGCTAAATATTTCGGAAAAGTGTAAGAGGGTAAGACCTGCACACACTGAGCAAGAGCACGTGAGTGTGTATTACTTGTTGAACGAACGGAATTTTTAGAAAATGGACGTTAATCTGGGAGTATATAATTTTAGGCCATCCAAATAGGTGGTATAGCATTAAGTGACCGTCAGCAGAAATGCAATCTTTGGATAAAACTGTGCTGTATTGCCATAGGAAAAGGCTCTTAGTGGAGCAGTCACAACAGCTGCAGTGATGTCTGGTGGGTGAAGCCGTGGTTTATAAAGCATTAGGCAGTGCAGTGGTTCTGGGTCAGTTGTTCACTTCCAAAGCCGGAGTCTTTTGTGTTGTATTTGAAAATATTTGACAGGTTGAGCTAGAAGCAGATTCCAAAAAGAAATTCAGTTTTGGTGTTACCTTGAAATAGAGTTGTTCATGAATAATTATAAAAATAATAAGCCACCTGAATAATAATTAATCCAACAAAAAGGGTATCTTTTGTCAAAAAATATTGTAATTGCCAGAAAACCTTTGGTTTAGCTGGTGTCTGATTATTTTTGTCTCCGTTTCTTTCCCTTCTTTCATTTTTCCACTCTACTGTTGAAGAAAGTAAGGGGTTGAAAACCAAGCTAAAAGAGAGCAAGACCTAAAAAAAAAATTTTTTTTTTAGAAATAGTCTTTCTTAGGAATATTTGGTTTTGAAATAAGAAGAAACATCTGAAAATACTTGAACAGCATGTATGTGATGATAAAATTTGAGTCATGTAATTGACTTTACTGTTGCTGCTGCAGTCTTCATTCAGATAAAATCAATATAGTTATTTCTAGAGATATGGCCAGCTAGATTAGATTTTAACAAAATAATGAAAGAAGGGCAACTATTACTGCCCAATAACTTTAGAGTTACTTTTAAAAGTAACATGCTTCAGGAAATGTGGAAAAAGAAGGAAAATGGAACTTGGAGTAAAGGCACTATGGAGTCCTCACAAAAGTAGGACTCGGCAGGAAAGGAGGAACTGATTAGGAAGAACAAGAAGCAGAAAATGGAAAGGGAGCAACGAGAAAGAATAGATGTTAATTGGAGCTCAGCACAAAAGAGCTTTTTTCTCTGTGTTGTGAAATTCTCTGACTTTATAAAAATGTGCCTGTATCTATGTTAGGATGACCCCAGGAGAGCAGTTTGGTGTAACCCCATTTAATTAAAACAAATAAAAACCTAAAGACAATGTAAGCTTTATAACCTGGAAAAATTTTTAGGTTTGGTATTTTTTTTGGTGGTTGGGGTTTTTTTTGCTGTTGTTTTTTTGGGGGAGTGGGGTGGGTTTGTTCTGGAAATTTCCTGCCACACCATAAAGAGAAGGAGAGCTTGTTCAGAGGAACGTTTGATGCTATAGCTGCTTATGATGGTACTAGAAATATTTAGTTATATTCTCAAACGGTTCTGGAAACAGAGGGTCTTAGTTTGTGTTCATGTTTCATAATCTTTTTGCCTATAAAACAGTGCTGTGGCTGCTGGAAAAAGAAACTGGAACTAAGGGGTCAGTAGTTTGCCTGGTCTCTCCTATATTCATTTGCCACAGGGAGGCACCCTTCCCTTCAGGTTGTGCCTTCTCTGCTGCTCTGCCGAATACTAAAAAGCATGGTCCTTTGGTGTTTTAAAACCCAATGAGCATGTCTTCATGTCAGTTGTGCTGCTTAAATTTACAGCTATACTGAATGCAGTCCCCCACTCTACCGTGCTGAAATATGTCTGTTCATTAGTTTGGTATCACAGGGATATACATTTTGCAATGGGAGACTGAATTAAAATGTTGACATTCTTATGTGGGTACACTTTCCTTTTAGTATTCCTAAAATCAGCAATCTGATTTGTTCCCCACCGCCCCCCCCC
>NW_010972617.1:931577-1035620 GCF_000737465.1 Haliaeetus leucocephalus
CCCCCCCAAAAAAGCCCCCAACCAACCCCAAAACAAACCACCCCAAAACCAACATCACCCCCAAGAAGACTACCTGCCATCACGAAGGGAAAAATCTGTATATGCTTGATGAGTAAGTTATACCAGCAGATTTCTCAGGCTGAAATATAATAGCTATATACAAAGAAAAATTACTCAAGTACATAAAATGGGTTTATTTCAGGAGTTTTGGCATGTATAGCCCGGATTATGAATACATTTAGAAGTATGAAGACACTCAGTCTTTAAAATCTATCTAAATTTTTCTTTTTTGGTGTGCAAAAAAAATTAATCATAGGGAACTTAATCTGTAGTTTAGAATATTGAGAGAATTATAGGAGGCTTGTTTAAAAATTTCCTGTTTTTTTTAATTCTTTCTTCATTAAAGGTATTTTAGTTAGAAAATGTTCTAATGTCTGTCTCCTAATCCAGATATCCTACTGCATTTGAAATGATGCAGTTTAGTTTACAGCTGCTGTAATACTTATATCTTGCAAGGAGGTTATTTTAGAGGCAGTTTCATCAGCTCTTGGTAAGTGCTTTGAGTTGCTTTAGTAAAAAAAAAAAATATATATATAAGCTAAGATTCATTAGCACGGTAGTTTTTTTATTGTTGTGTTTTAAGTTCTATTCTTTTTCCTCTTTTGGGGGGGCAGAGGGGGGAATTGGTTGCAAAACACTGAGGAGATTGAAATAATGCATTCCAGTGTGAAACTGTTAGGCTTTTACTTTTTATTATATTTAAAAATGAAAATGATACATTTAAAACTGTACCACTACTATCCTTTGAAAATCCAGTATACAAAGCTATCACAGTAGTCATTGCAGGGCTAGAGTATGACAGTAGTAGCATGGATGACAAACATCCTTTTCAGTTTTGGGGTTAGTTTAGCACAAGCTAAATTGAGGACAACTTCATATTATATGAGTGATGAAAAAAATCCTTGTTTTGTGCTATCATCATTATGATGCAGTGATAATTGAAAAAAATGTTGTATCTATGAGGGTGGGAACTAAAGTATTTGGAAAATAAGCTATAAAGTGTCAACACGGAACTGAGGTTGATGTTCATGCTTTTTAAGATCAACCCTGTGTGATCCATTGCTTATATTTTATTGACGTCTTAATTGAAAAAATAGATGGTTTCAAAGTCATGAAATGCTTATGGTGTGTATAAAAGGATTCATAATCACAGCCAGACAAAAATTCCCAGTAGAAGGCTCTCCTCTTCACTCTTTTTCCAACAATATAGTGGTATTTCCACTAACAGAACTGGTTTAACTTAAATGTACCCTTCTGGAGCCCTGAAAATATGGCTCATTTTTAGAAAGCGTTATTAGTAAGTTTTAGTACATCCTTTGTAATTTCTACCTTGGAGCGTTGGGTCCTTAAAAAACATTAACAAATTAAGTCCTGTGCTGCTGCAACAGAGACAAATATTTTCAAATTAAAAAGCGCAAAAGTGAATTTTCTGGTTTGCATCTCCTATCAGGCAACTAAGGCTTTGGTTTTCAGAGAAGATAGGGATTAAAAATGAGTGGGAGTTGTAGGTAGCCAGCTTTTCAGAAACCAGTCTCCAGTGGGTTATATCCAGGAGATGTTAGTATCCACAACTGGGACCAGATTTTTAGAGGAACTCAATGCTTGTTTAGGTGTCTAAATATATCGCTAGGTTTCCAAGAGCTCAGCATGTTGAGTATGGTGAGAGCTTCCAGCTGCAGATCATTTCTGGAAATCTGACCTTTATTTAGGTGCTTAAGTGTGTTCCGGTTGCTTCAGAAAGTCTGGCTTCATGCATCTATATATAGGCATCCAGTATTAGAGATAATATTTAAAAAAAATTGGCCCTTACTTTTTTCTGAAAAGCTATTATAAGTTAATTTCAAAAATAAAAATAGAATTCAGACCTTCTAGTGACGTGTGATAACATATTTTGTGCAAAGAGCCAAAATCATTCAGTATAAGGTCCTACCTTTGGAAGAGTTGCAAAGCCATGGCTGAACTGAGGTTTTTCCAAGTCTCCTGGAGGAGAAGTCTCATCTGAGAGGAGTGGACAAGATGAAAGTGAGTTTTCCATTTTCACAGTAGCACTGAATGGGAAAGGGAGGATCAGAAACCAGATTGTAATGTAATACATCTACTGGAGAACACCCAAAAGTAGTTAATGAAGATCTAGAAAACAGAGCACAATGGGGTTGTACAGTGAGGCAGAAGTTGGCACTTACGGAACAGGTGAAGCTTGACGTCAGGTTGCAGTCCGGGGAAATACTCTGAATTTGAGTAGCTTAACCGAATACCCTGGACTGCTCTTTTGTAGAAATGAAATCAGTAGTACGACTTATGTGGTTGATTTAACGCCCCCATCTTAATTTTCATCATCCTTTCATTCTTTCGGTTCATATCTGATGTTTTATATCCCTCATGCTTTATTTATGTTTTTTATTTGTATCATTTCCTTTTTGCTTAAAAATGAAATACAAAGTTAATTTCTTTTTCAGGAGTAACAAAAAGAATTGATTAGAGACAAAATGCTAGAATTCGCTGCTTGTGATTGTTCAGGCAGAAGGGACCTGTTTTCAAGAGAACTTACACTGTTGCAGCCTGAATTTACAAAGCTGCAGTTCCCAGGCAAGCACCGTATTAAATTCAGCATTGCCATAATTTACAGTAGATTGTTATTTTTCCTATAAGAATATGCCATGACATCTAAAGATGGAAGAAAATGTCAAGTATAAAATGAAACAATCTTATTAGGTGGTTGTAAGAAATGTCTGCAACAGATCAAAATATTCAAGACTGGGGGAAGGGGAGGGAGGAACGGAGCTCTGTGCTAAATTCTGCTGACAAGGACAATGAAATATAAAAAAGAGAAATAATGCGTAACAATGTTTAATCCCACAAAGTCTACTTCAGGCTTCTCTCTAGTTTCCTTTCTAGGTTCCAGCTAGGAGAATTCCCCTGAGACCCTGTTCTCACCATTCATCTATACCCAACACCATATTTCCAAAAATTGCTTTTGTATTCTTGAGTGAGAGATGTCTTGTCTCAGAATAAGAAATCGGACCGTTATTTTTCCTTTGCTGTTGAACTTGGATGAAATGGGAGCATCCATCCAACTGCTTTCTGACAGGAGTAAAGGGGTGGAGTGTTTCAGAATTTCTCTCTGCTGATGTGTTTGCAACTTTCAGGTGCAGACTACCTGCTCACAGTTCTACATTTGTAGTTTGGTCTTTGTACACCAACCTCTTGATCGAGTCAATTGTGTTGATTGATTCTCTGTAGTGATGTTGATTTCACTAGCAAAGCATCCAGGAACAAACTAGAGCTCTGTAGGACTTAGCAAAAAACCCAACACCCACAACTTCCTTTTTCAGTGATTTTTCAGGTCAGTGGTCACAGATATCACCAGTGAGCATCCTGGACTTGTTCATAGCTGCTCGTACTAACATCCATATAATGATAGTATAGACGTGTCAATATTAAGGGACCCTGTAGCAATTTGGAGAGGTGTAGTGAGTCAGCTGAGCTGACAGGAGCATCTAAGCCATATAACCCAATATGTGGAAGAAGCTGTAGAAAAACAAGGGTACTGCCCTTACTGCACTGGTAAGGGGCAGACCTGGAAAATCAGCTTGGCCATGGGGTGAGAGCGACTAGCAGGAATTTGAAGAAACAAAGGATGGCGGGCGGGGGGGGCGGGAAATCTGTACTCTGCAAACATGCGGGACTTCTTTGACTGAAGAATTAGCCAAGTAAGAAGTCTGTGTGTAAGAAAAGAGAGGGAGGGGCAGAAAAGGAGAGGCTTGCATTCAAGGGGAATGTGCCTTCCCTTAAACTTCAGTTTAAAGTGTGTCTCAGAGTGCAAGGGAAAAACGGCAAGAATGACTGTCTCCTGACCTTATCAAGATCTGTTTGGTGTTATTTGAAGTAAAAAGTCATTGCATTGCATTGAAAACCCTTGCAAGCCTGTGTATCGTATATCCTCAGAGAGGTAAATAGTAAATCAGAAAGCAATTTGTGGTGAAGTTATATGATATGGCCAAGCAAGTTTAACTCCTTGATGTGGTAAAAGGAGAGGGTTCTGCATGACGCTTCTCTTGTCCTCCCCGTGTATTTCTGCTCCTTATTTTGTACTGCCTCTGGCACTGTTTGGATCCCCACCTTTAGTTGGTTCGACTCACTGACTGGCAGCATTTCTGTGGATTGTTTGTTTGTCCCGTTGCCCCCCCAGTTAGTTTTCTGCCTGTTAGGCAGTTGAATCAGCTCACCAGATATATGATGGGCTCTAGTTATCAGTACAAGGGAAGGAGTTGAACCTTGTAGCTTGTAGCAGGGAAGAGAAAACCAGAAAGGAGAAAAGTGCTGAACTTCCAGAGTGGCTTGACTGTCTGTTAGCTTCATCCTAACATCGAATTCAGGTTACAAGTGTTTGTAAGTTAGTGGGACATTTTGGAGAGCCAGCGCTCAGTCCAGTGAACCTGATCTGTGAGGTCCCGCTTCTAAACAAGACAGGACAACTCTGCCAGAGAGGCCAGAGTAGGGGACCGTGCTGGAAGCCACCCAAACCAAAGGAGGAAACCTAAGATACCCAAGAACCTGGTTTGGTTCTGACCAGGCACGTGAAAAACAACATCCTTGCTCTTAGCTACGGTCCTTTTTAAATACTGCTGACTTCTACCTGCCTCTCTGCCTTTGAGAAAATGTTTCTGGGTTCTCCACTACTGTATTTACTTGCCTTAGTCTAGATTAAATATCATTTGTTGTTTCCTGCTGTTATTTTTGAATTCTTCAGACTGACTCTGTCTTTAATTTCCTTCCAGAATACTTGTATTTGATTTCATTCCCAGATCACATGTGCAAATGAATCATACCAAGTTCAGATATCTATTTCTATCATTTATTGTTGGATGATGTTCCAGAAGCCTCTGTTCTTTGGTTGCATCCAAAAAAATGTGAAAGAATATTTTATTAGTTGTAGTTGTGGTCCTTAATTTTCTTTAGTAAGTATGGCATATACTATCTATTTTAGTATGTGATAGGAGCGCAGAGATCCGATTGGCACAGAGGTTAAATTAAAGGCTGAGCAGCTTTCTGGAAGGTTGCTTAGTGTTCAGTGTTACAATTCAAGTTCGTTTCATATTTTACAGATGAAGTTAGACAGTAATACTGAACTGTTTTAACACTCAGGAGGGTAGTATCTCAGTTAGAACAGTTACGAGTTCTAATATTAAAGGTAGAATGAAAAGAAGCAGTATTACTATGCTGTAGGGAATACTTTTTTAAAAAAAAAAAATCTGTGCCTGATACAATTTTTTCCTTCTTGTAATATTTAACTGGAAAAATTAGTCTGTTCTATAACTCCAATAAAAAGGTTGCATTGGAGTAAATACTCTCCAATGTTTCCATTGTGTTTTGGGCACAGTAAGTGCTAGGTTTTGTAGCTAATAAAATATTTGTAAATTTTCAAGCACTGCTGGCTGAAATGTTTTGATTGTTACAGCGTATGTGCTTTAGCTTGCCATAGTAAATTCCCATCAACTAGCTGTTATATTCTCCTTGACTTCTTACAAAAGCCCTCCCTTTATCCATAGAGTAAATAACGCGGGTTTTTTTCCCAAAACGAGGAAGATAAAAATTACTGTTGGACTCCACAAATTTTGCAGCAGAAGATACAGTGCCATAATGATAAGTAAGCTAAAGTGTCTGTATTATTTCAGAGTAGCAAGCATGGCCATCTGAATACTCCTGAAGTCCTGGCCCAGCCTGTCTCTCATAGGGGTTGTTCATCTAAACAGGGTGGTTCTCAGCCAGGAAGGGAAGCAAGAAAACCTTTGTTGTGTGGGTTATCTTTTTTTTTTCTTTTTTAAAAAAATTTTATTTGAACTATCCTTTTCCTAATGCTCACTAGTGCTTGTTTAGTTTTGCAGACTGTGGGTATGTGTCAAAAAGTAATTCTGCTGTGGTTCTTCAGCAGTGTTGATGGTATTCTCCGCAATGAACAAAAGCATTATCGCAGGAACTATGGCAAACCCTAATAAAAAACAACTGTGAATATATTAAACTAACTAAACCGTTCTTTATTGCTTCTTCATTGGCTTTGTCTACTACATCAGGTTTTGGAGCAGAAATGGATAGCTCGTTCATGTATCAATTACGTTTTACTCTGTACAAAGCCACAGTAAGTATATGGTTTGACAGTAAGCTGACAATAACGTTCCAGAAGTCACTTACAGAAAAGAAGGTGAAAGTTTTAGTTTCAATTAGCAGAGAACCTTATCTGGAACTGAGCATTTTTATTTATTTTATTTTGTGTAGAAACTGAGGAAACTGCTTTTATGCATTTCCTGTGGAATACAATGAGATCCTCTTTGCCTCTTGACTGAGCAATAACTGAAAAAGTAGCTCATCATCATCAGTCATACAGGCTTTTCGCATGTTCTTGTCCATGAGAAAACACATGTGTTTCAACAGATTGCTGGGAATGTATTTTGGTTTTACCCAGATGTACTTTCTTTCTTCAGGCACTCTCACTTCTATTATTGTTTGCAACAGAAAGGCTGCCTCGGAAACCTGGGATACAACAAATGCTGTGTGAACCAAAGACATCGACCTTACGACTGTGCCTGGTGTGTTGTCACTATACCCCGTTTTGTCTTTGATAGATTGAGAGAGGTGGGAAAAGCAGTAACATGGAAGCAGCATGGAAAATTATTTTACCCCCTTGCCTTAGAAGATGGCCTCGGTGAGAGCATTGGTGAAGTGCTGTGAAAGAACTGGCATTGTGGTGGCAAGGGCTCTACTTTGTGTTATCTGGCTGCAGCTTTTGTGAGTACAAATGCTAACTTCGGGTCTTCTCAAGGGAAATGAATAGCCTTGTGTAGGACTTGGTAAATGAGCCATAGAGAACAGGGAAGGAATCAAATCAAGTGAAATAATCTTGGTGACTGCTGTGAACTCCTAATAGGGATATAAACAAGAAACGGTTTGTATGAGCTCTCATGTGGAGGTGTAAATGTCTTATCTCTACATGCTAGCAATGACTGGGGCTTTTAATGTTTAAGATGAAACAGTTCCTGATGGTTTGCATGGTCAGCAAACAGCTCATTTTATTTCTTCCTCTTACTTTTGTTTTTCTTGGGGTTTTTTTGGTGTGTGTTTTTTTGTTGTTTTTTTTAAACAGGGAAATGTTTAGAAATTCACATTTTAATTCACATAGAGACACTTTAAACAGCCTCCAAAATTTGTAATGTTATTACTTAATTCAGATAGAAATGAAGCTCTTGGTGAAAAGGCCTGGGGTACATTCATTGCCATAGTGATGTGAGGAGTACAGGAGGAATATACTTAGGGCTTTCAAATAATCATCTGTAT
Organism: Haliaeetus leucocephalus; assembly: GCF_000737465.1. NCBI lineage: Eukaryota > Metazoa > Chordata > Aves > Accipitriformes > Accipitridae > Haliaeetus > Haliaeetus leucocephalus. The sequence continues at coordinate 938,967 of NW_010972617.1, forward strand.
TTTGTCCAGCTTTCCAACTGTTCCTCATCTCCTCCCTCTACCTCCCCCAGTGATGCCACTGCAATTGTAGTGGGTTCTTTATTTATAATAAAAATAGTGAAAATAAACCCTTGATCTTTGCATTCCAAGAGTGTCAGTCTAACTTCCTGAGGTTATTTCTCAATCCTTGCAAATATTTTTCTAGGAGGTTTTTGAGCACTTTAGTCCACTCCAGAATCTGAGCAGAGCATGATAATACCACATGCATAAATACATGAAAAATTAATTTTGTTAAAAATGGGAAAAATATCAAGCATGTTTTCTGAGGAGGTATATGGAAGTGTATGTATGTATGTGCATGTAGTAGGTATATTTGTACTATAAGATTCATTCATGACTTAAAACAGCTTTTGTTTTTCATGAGTTGTAGCATGTTAAGTGAGGGATAAAGTGAGATAGCGCTGGCAAACAGAAAGCATTTTTTCATGCCCTCGTTGTTTAAAGCTTTGCATTATCCTTTTGGCACGTGGTAATATCCTGTGGTTAGTGGTTTTTAAATGTGATAACATTTTTTTGTAATTTTTCCAGTGTCTTAAACATAGATTCTGCCTCCTGCAGTCACCTGTCAAAAGTTAGTTTTCTACAGATCTCTCTGATTTCAATTCCTAGATTAGCTGCAATTGTGAAAGTGAGGCTGCACTTTAATTGATCTGGGAGGCAATCTGTAGCCCACTGCTATGCTTATTCCCCGCTTGCAGTTCTTCACTTCCATTGCTTCAGTTTTTAAATATGTTGTGTCCGTTACTGCAGTATTTCTAGGACCAAATGTTTCAGTTGGAAAGTCAAAAGGCTAGTACATGTCTGGAAGGAGACAGTGTATGCCTTTCATTACTAGGCTGTTAGTGATGTAAGGCGCTTTCTCCCCCTTCCCCCAATTTTATGGCTAAATGAAAAAAACAGGGAAAAATAATTTCATAATGTTTTTTTCCCAGCAAAAGAGAAAAAAGGTACATGGTTTAAAATCAAATTAAATAGTTGTTTTAAGATGATAGTTTTGGTTTGGGTGTTTCTTACATAAAAAGGGTTCTTGGCTACATTTTTTAAGAAAATGTCATTTTGATATAAAATAATATTTCATTTTGGAAATGTAGAAATGAAAGAGTTTAGGTTTGTTAATTCATAGTTTTCAAATCTCAGGCCATTAGCTTGGTTCAGCTCACATTTGTGAACAGTTACCCTTGACTCCAAAGAGTATTTTTGGCAAATGCACTGTTCACTCTTATAATGCACCCACCCTAATTGCTTCTAATTCAGGTATCCAAGTTAAAAGCTTGAGCTTCTCCTCCCAGGAGGGCAAGGGAGGGAGAGATGCCCTGGGGAAGTGATGCAGAGTGCGGTGTGCTGGGGCTCAGAAGGCCCTCACAGGGTTTTCACCTGCGTGCTCTGACCCGCCATGTTCTCTCTTCCTGACTTACCTCTGCGCCCGAGACTGAGCTTAGTTTTGTTTTTTTCTTAACCTTTTCCTGCTCTTTCTTGCTACAGGGGTGAATTTCTACTTCTTTGCCTGGGTGCGTTACTGCAGTGATGCTTAGAATGCCATTTTTCTGAATCCAAATCCTGCTTCACACTGGCACATTTCTTTCTAAGATATTTAGATGTAGGTATTTCTACCTAGACACCTTAGTTCTTGAAGTTTTTGTTATTTTTTAGTGCAGGGTGGCCTTATGCTGTTCATACTGCACTCTTTAAATTTAGGAACAAATCCTCTCTTTTCCCACATAAGATTTATTTCTTTTCATTTCCACTGAAATAAAATTTTCCTTACTCTGTATTACAGATTCTGCTTTTCCAGGGAGGAAGCTAGCCCTATTTCTCTTACATATTACATACAGCTTTCTTATAAGGTAGACTTGTTCATTCATTTCAGACTGTTCTGAATTTTGCATGTAAGACACGTCAGCTGGGATAGGTAAATGTTAATTATAGGAAAGAGAATAAAAAGCTGGAATAGGTTTCAGCTTCCTCTTTCATCTACATGAAATTATTGAGGTTCACTTCACATTAAAGGGGAGAAATGTTATTTTAAAAATGTGAATTGGAGCCTTCATCTCACGTGGGTCACTTCCTACCGAGAGGAAGTGGCAGCAGCCACTTTATAATGAAGACAAGAGTTGGCTAAAGCCATTTTTTCACTGTGTAATTTTGAAAGGAAAAAAAAATGGTTTTTAATTAGTGGTTGCAATGTGCAGTGACATTGAAAGGGGATGCAAACTTTGTAGTGTCTGCAGAGGGATGCTGCTTGTATGATTGTTTTAATTTCTTGTTCTAATGTCATAGAAAGCAAATAGGTACAGATAAATGCTGAAGTACTAACCATACTGGAAGCTGCAAGATGTCTTGTCTGTGGTCCTTGCCTGAAAGATATTACAGGCTCATTTTTGATATATGAGATTTTAGCCCCAACTGTTTATTCTAGGAATCTTCTATTGGGCTGCATTACTTGCTAGTAGCTTTGTATTAGAGAGAGTTTAATTCCCTGGAGTTAACAGGCATTTTCTGTTTTATCAACTAACTATTGCCATTATTTCATGTGCCACTGTTAGTTGTTTCTTGACACTGAGTGATTTCATTTCAAAGGTTTAAAAGAAATAATTTGCCGTCTCCTCTACTTTTCTTTGAGCATTTTTTTAACCTTAGGATGGTTAGCCCAGCCCTTCCCAAATCGCAGATATTTCTGTTATGCCTGCAATACTGTAAGAATGACAACTACAGAATGTAGGAAGTTGGCAGTTGAGGTAGTAATCCAGTTTATCTTTTGCAGTGGGCTCATTAGTACAGGTTGTTAAGGTAAGTAGAGAGACTCAGTAATTTGATTGTTTAAGAAAATGTGTTTAAGGACCAGCAACCCAAACAGTTGAGTCAGATATATTTTTACCAGCAGTACTTGAAGGAAGATGTAGATTTATAAAGCTTAGTGAAGGAAGAGGAAACAGGTTATTTTAGTTTTCAAATGACATTATTGACGGGGGAAAAAAGTATTCTGTGCCTTATAAAAATAACACAGATGTAGGAAAAATGTGTACTGAGATGAATGAAATCCATTGGGAATGAACAAAGTTGGCTAAATGCATGTAGTTGGTTGGCTCTTCTACTCTGCTTTGGAATATACATCAGTTCTGATAAGTGACTTGTGCCAAGATAAATGAAATATAGCGAATTGCACAAAATACTCAACTATGACAGTAGAATACTGTGTGAGACTCCACTGCCAGCCTCTTCATTGTCTGATAAGTGAGATTATGCATAGTTCAAGTTGTCTAATCATACTAATTAGGCAGAAACTAGCATTGTGTGGTATAAAGCCTGTGTGACTTACTCTCATTACGTTCTTATGCATATAGAAAGTTCCACTGGAAGCAATAATATAGGTAGCTAAATGACAACAGTCTGATTTTTGTTATTAAAATAATAAAAGTCAATAAGAAAGGGACACAAGTTGGATTGAATTTTATAGTCCATGTTAAAAATGTGGAATCCAGGCCCTTCCTCATGAACCAACACCTAGATGCGTTAATGCATCTTTCCAGCTCTCTGGATATGCCTGTGGTTTCCAAAATGTTAAAAATGATACTTCTTGTGACTAGACAACTTCTGATACATAGGCATTCCAATTTTAAGCTCCTTTTTCATATTCTTTGTTTTTTATTCCTGTGACTTTCTTAGCAAACAAACATGAGGGCTGAAACATTTACTGATAAGGGTAATTGAAAAAGACTGCACCAAAATACAATAAACATGAATTTCAAGTTTGTATGCAAGTGAATCAGAACAGGAAATGTAATTTTAAGTATTATCTTTCTTCAGAGAAAAAACAGAAGCAAAGCATACAAATGCAGTGTTCAAAAGAGCTTGAGTTCTGAATTTTTAATGTTCACTGAGATTCGATTGTAAATTGCCAGTAGACCAAGTATCTTTTATAAAACCTATTTGGTGAATAAATTTAAATAATGAATACATTAGAGAAGATCACAATCCTTTAGATTACAACTTCAGTAATAAAAAGGACCAGCCATACTACTTAAAGAATCTCTCTGGTTTGTTAGTATCTTGGTGATTAGTTTCTGAAAATTTCAACGTTGAAAAACAAACGTTCTTTTTTATCATGCAGATGAACAATATTCAAACTTTAAAAATTTTCTTGTGAAACTTTCAGGCTTTGTTCATTTGTTGTTACATTTGATGATATTGCAGCATTATTTAAAATGGTTGCCATCAGTTTTCAAAGTTGGAATTTACTTTCAAAAAGTGGTAACTACTGGAGTTGTTAACTCATCTGAGTACTGATCTAAAATAGTTGGTTTTCACTCAGTATATTTCTGTTGTTTGAGTCTGACTTATTGATGGGTCTACAATAAAAAATAATCACTGTATATATTCAGTCTTCCGCTTATAACTGTTGATATTTACCAGAAATAATGAGAAACCTGTCATATTCTCCATGTTTCTAGAACCCCAACCATTTGCCATTGGCATCTAGGAAGATTAACTTCCAACAATTACATTACTTTTAAATTTCTTGCAGCAGTATGCACGTCGGATGTTTTCTGCTCCTACAATGATGCAAAGTAGCCATATGCCTAGTTAACCATCTAATTAAGCCTTGCATCACTGAAGCAATAGAAAAGGCCTAGAGTGTTTGTTCACATATCTAACATTAATTCACCAGGTACACTTAGCCTAGGAATTAGAGAGAGGAGCCAAAATGAAAGGCCTGTTGTTCAATACTTCGAAGCAGACTTGTTAAAAATCTCTGATTTTCCTCCATATTTGTTTTTATGAACCATCACAGAAAAAGAATTCCCTTCTGGCTTGAATGATGGAAGCGATGTTTACAGCATGCCTTCAAAATCTGATTTTTCCAGATTTCACTGCAATTTTGTTGGCAGGTAATAAGATGAATGTTAGTAGTGAGCTGGGTATTTTGCTTGTTGTTAGAAACCTTTCCTGTGTGGAAATCCCACTGACAATCCTTCCGTTATATCAGCTGGTTTTGTTACTATTGTATCACTATCTATATTCTTCAATCCTAATGGAACAGCCTGAATTATCATCAGATTGTATAAAACCTGTCTGATAAACAGTGAAAAATAGCTCCTTTTTTTCAGGGTTACATGGCAAAAAGCTTTTGCTAGCTTAGGAGGCAAAAGGGAGGCAAATTGCACTACAAGCGGAAAATAATCAGATCAATAGGGGGGTGGTATTCTCTCCTTTTACATGTCCCTAGTAGGTAAATAAATGAATATATGAATATAATTTGTTTTTCCTGTTAGCCACTTTCCCTCTTTCTCCCAGTCCTTGAGTTTGACCATCAAAATCCAAACCCATTGCACAATCACCTCTGATGCAAAATGAATATATTTTCTTTTTTTCAGTTACCAGTTTAATGATGAGAGAGAATAACTTCTTCCTCCATAGCTCTAGGAAAACTCAAAGATTCTTCTTTTCATTAGATTTTGGGATCAATGTGGCTTGGAGCTTTCTTTCTCTCTACTTCCTCCCGCATATAAATGTTGGTGAGGAGCATAATGAATTTTATGGTCTCTGTTTCCACACCTTTTTGGCTTTACTTTTAGTTTCTCCCCAACTGGGCTTATGTCTTAATGTATAAATGAAAAAAGACTAGCTTTGTACAGGTAGTCCCATAACGCTTGCTTGCTTAACCATGTCAATCTATGTTCAATCTTAAATAGTAACTAGTAAAATCAAAGCATTTATTTTTAGGATATTTTAAAAAAGAGTTGAATAATGAAAATGAGAAAGATCAGGGAGACTATGAGGAAAAGTGTGATCCAACATATTCGTTACAGATCTTTCTATGAAAATTGTCCAAGTTGTTCCATAAACATAGATTGGAAACAACAGTATATTAGGGGTAAGTGTGTTGGAAGGAAGGACCTTCATTAGCAAAAATGTGGATTTCTTGAAAGGCCTTTTCTGTCTCTAACTTCTACAATCTCTGCTGCCAAAAAGGCATATTGAAAATCATTTTTTTAAAAGTGTTTTTCACATTCAGACTTTTTTCAGATGTTGCAGAACCTACAATACAGTAGGTAGAGGGGAATTTCACCTTGCACTAACATCCTGAATCTGTTTAGTCAAAGACTTTGGACAACGAGTGGAGTGACCAACATTCGTTTTGGCAGCTAAAACTACTTGCTACATCTGTCACTCACCTCTTGGAAACCCACGAACTACAAAATGGAGACAATGCATAAAAGAAATGACTTTTGAAAAACCTATTGTCTGTGCAGCATTTGCAGTAGCAAGCTAGCAACATTTTTCTTGGCTTTCTATCTGGTTCTAAGGTCGATGAAGTAAACAAAGGCGCTGCTCTACTTCAGGCTAGATACTCCTTATCTTGGAAATTCATTCCTGAAGCATCTAAAATGGGTGCATTCTTGGTCTTCATTTACGGTGATATCCTCCCAAGACAGTGATTATTACAGTAATTGGTAGCATAAATGCAGGATGGCCCAGATAATAACATGATGTATTTACCTTGTTAAATGCAGTAAGGATGTCTTCTGACCTACTTTGGCAAGGTAGATATTTGGCTTGTATGTGTCTCTGGTGCGCGCAGGCTGGGAGTGGATGAGAGCATTAAAAATGCTAGTTTCTAAGTTTGTATCCGGCATGTCCACAGTCCGCATGGACTGTGAAGGTTAAATTCAAAGAATTTTGCAGGTGTTTGTCTTACACAAACAGGAATTAATATTAAAGATTTCTTTGTTTATGATCAAGACCTGAAACCTATTGAAATGAATATCGGAACTTCATGGGATCAGACACTCTTCAATTAAGCTGATGTCAAGGTATATTCAAATTAACGTCCGCTCCAATATGCGACTCGTTCTTTTCATAGGTCTGTCACTTGCATGACTTGCATTTTGGTTGTAAACCTGTTGTCTGTTAAACACTGGAGCTCAAATGGCAGAACGAGTTACCAGGCTCAAATAGACGCAGGTCTCTGCTGTCTCGTGGCTGTAGAGCAGTCCTTTTGTCTCACTCCTCAGTGTTGCAGCTGCTGCAGCCTGAAAGGCGTATGAGTAACTTTCTTTATTCAGAGCACTTCAAAGTACAATGGCTGAATTGAAGATTAACTATGAAAACATGAAACTTCTTTGTTGGGACACATTGTGTTAGAGTGTGTACCCATGGTATGGAGTGCGCTACTTCTTGATACTTTCAACAGATGGCTGACTTGATTATAGAAGAATTTAAACTGGGAATATTTGTACAATTGTACAATTATCCTACTGCTATTTTTTTCCTTAAATTTTGGAAGCGCTTTGAGGGTGATACTGAACAATTCTGCCTTTAATTCCTGCTTGGTACAGGACAGGTATTGCAAAGATTTTCCTGTCATAGAGCACCTGAGCACTGCTTTGGTCGGTGTCCTGTTTGTTCTCTTGAATGTGCCATACATTTGATTTCTCCCTCCTACAAAAATGTGCTTGTGTATCCTTTTGGGGTCTAGTGTTTTCTTTAAAAAAAAAAAAGGTAAAGTGAAGATTAGCAAATCAACTCAGTCTGACATCGCTCTGTCACTTTTGTGTTGTTTGTCTGTTCTATGCCTGCATGTCTACCTTATGCCTCAGGTTTACTGTCCATGTAATATTTGATTGACTAGCCCAACTACTGGGCCACCACACCCTACCCAAACCTTTTATATGGAAAAGATAGTAAGATTCTTTTTGCTAGCATGCAACCCTGCCACCTCCTATATTCCCAGTGTGCCACAAATTCTGTCTGTAAACTGTGTTTTGATACAGGTAGGGGAGAAATAGGAAAAGATAAAGGTGCTAAGAAAGCCAGTTGTTGCTTATGGCAGTATGTAGGTTAAGCTTCCATACTAGACCTAAAAATGGCTTCGCAAGTGCTGGACTGTTGGAAGGAGACTATTATCTTCTTCTCACTGCACGTTTTCCTGTAGCGCTTTTTTTTTTGTGTTCTGTCACTGCCACCCTCACTAATGGATTTAGGAGGCACAGAATCTTTCAAAAGGTTTGGTTCAGCAATTTTGTGAGGCCTGTAGTCCATTAAACTGAGGGACTAGTTGAATCAAACAGGCTGCACAGCCCCTAGTTTCAGTTTTGAAAGCACTGGCCCCCAGGAATGAAATGTTATAAAAGACGGCAGACCTAACCTTTTATTTTTCTACCTTGGACTGAGTTCTATTTAGCAGCGACACGAAATTTCTATCAGGTTCCCTCCATACGGTCCTTTCAAGGCTCCAATAAAGGAATGAATGCCAGAGCAGAGCCTTTACCCATTCAGTTTTCAGCTCTGTTAGCTTTCAATACCAGAAATGTATTTAAAAGTGGGTAAGGTTTGTTAACTCTAATATACCACTGTCACTCATCCTGCTCCAAAAGAATAAAACTATATATGTGTTGGGATTTGCAATTCAAATGAAACCATTTTACTTCTTGAAAGTGGGCTACTGTAGAAGAAAAAAAGGCTGTATAAAGGATCACATTAACCTACAGCAATAATATTATAACAGCACTGTTTGTGATACTATAGTTAGGACGGTGCCAACTGGTTAATTTATAAGCCTTCTCTTTCCCTTTCTGAAATACCCAGCTGCTTCTCCCCCAGCTTTACGATTTTCTGATTAAAACCCTCAAATAAAAATGCTCTGCTATTTAGAAAATGAAATTCTGTAGAATTAGCTATCATTAGTTTTATTTCAAAATGGTTTTCAGGTTTTGTTTTATGTCCTTTTATTTATTTGTTTATTTTTAAACAGGAATATAGCCCCGTTTATTTTGTTTTCAATAGGTTGAATATGCATGATCACGGTGCCATACTTTTGAATTACTTAATTTCCTAAGGAACTTTGCTGTTTAGCTTATTGCCTTATTGTAGAGACTGGAAAGGGGCAGTTAGGGTGTATTTCAAAAGTTTGTAAACACAGAGTTACAGAAAAAGAGTAGATTTCATCTGTCTTACAGAAATTGTCACCACTGACTGAAGAGTTCGTTGATAAAGTGTCTGGGCTGCATTTTGTGGGAAAGTAATTGTAGGAATAGTTCTTGATCTGCTGTTATCAGTCAATGCTAATTAAGAGGACATTTGGAAAGGTATTGCCTTTTAGGCTAATAGTCAGTGGAACTGTATATAACTGAGAGTTAAAAATCACACTAATAGAATCGCAGCATGGTGTGCCGGGTAAGAACCAAGCCAGTGGTATTGACCTTAACATTAATGGTTAATGCTATCACTGACGGCAATGTTAAAATAATATTTTAATAATTATATAATAAATATTTTAATAATTAAATAATAATTTTAATACCAACACTGCTGTGTGTATGACAACTGGAGCCCAGGGTGTATGAGGAGAGGAGAATAGATCTTATAGCAGGAGTGAATGAGTGCACCCAAATTTTAAAGCTAGACATTCAACTGAAGGGAAGGGGATCGGTTTCAGTGTCCATGTAGTAAGTCTGCTACAGAGTACAAAACTGTGTGTGACCAAGAAGGAGGAAGTATTTCCAGTTCTAACTTGGTATCAGGCTAGATAGAGTTTAGAGATGAAGAATTCCAGAAAACCAGTATTCTTCTGAATTCATCTGTATAAATTATGTAGTATATTGGGAATAGGAGCTTGAAGCCTAAAGAAAAGGTCAGCTTTAAAAAATGGTTACTGTTGAGCAAAGCTGGAAGGTCTTGAAATACAGTGCGTTCTTTTCATTTTGGAATGTGTGATTTAGTGCTGGAGAAGATGATTACCTGACCCTATGTTCTACATTATAGTATGTGTGAAAGGTTGGCTTTTTTTTTTAAATCCAGGAGGAATTAGAATAGAATTCTTCGTGCTAGCTAGAGTGGTTATTCTGTCACTCATCGAAATGACCCCAAACATGCTTTATTTTTGCTGAAATGCTCATAAAGGGGTGCTTCTGTATCAAAGCTTGCCCAAAGCTTGTGGTGGCTTTTGTGGGAGTTTGTGTGTGTGTACGTACATGCATATAGTACAGGCCAGCACAGGGAAACACAAAGTCAGGCCAACACTGGCGGGTACTTCTCTAGCAGATCACTTTACCAGTTTCATCCTTAAGAGTACCTTTGCCAAAATATTTCAGGGTGTATGTCATGAACTGCTCCCCAACCAGTATTTAATGTATTTTATCTGTATTGTGTATGTGCATATGAGCATATGTCTAAACAAACTTAGATAAATACTCATATAGGTACTTAGATATTTATACTCAGCATATGTTTAAGAAATTGGTTGATACAAGGACATCTATTGTGTAAACACATTAATACGTGTGTATGTATGTGTATTGATTATTTCTGGGAATATTTGGGTGCATGTGTGTTTCTGTATATTTTGCCAACTCTGTGCAGTATGTGAAATGTGGGGTAAAAGAGGTTCAGGTCCAGGGCTAAGGATCTCTGACTAACTCCTGTTACTACTCCTGTCCTCCGGTTCACGACTGAAGTCACTGAGCAGTGACTGAACTTTAACTCCTGTGTGCAACAGAAATTGCTGTTTATGGGGCCCTGTTAATGTTGTCTTACAATTTTTTTAATCCCAATTTTTCACAGAAGGATTGAAAAAAAAATGGATTTAGCAGCCCCTGTATTATGGAAAAACATTAGATCATTGTCTAAGAGGGATATTTTGAATGCACTTTTTATTGTGAGCACATCAGCTCAGGATCTGGGAACACGGAGTTCCTGGAACTGGAACGCTATCTGTCCGCACGGTAATGCAGGCTCAGAGCAGCTTGCTTGGGAAGAGCCAAAGGGCTCCAGTGGTGGACAAAGCTATGCTCTCCCTATGACTTATCCATCCACGCTGCGTGAACAAGAAGCTGGGCCAACATTAACACATGATGTCGTCTCGGTTTCTCTGGCTACTTCTACATAGTAAATGTAAAGCCTCGGGGATTGTTTTCTGGTCCTGAAGCCAACTGGCCCAGCCCGGCTTGCCTCAGTACAGCTAAAGTCACCCTCACAGAAGAGAGTGACTGCATCCAAAGTACCACTGGGAAAGCGTTCCTTGTTCAGGCTCACGCCTGAGTGTTGTCTTGCGGAGTGTTTGGGTGCTCAGACCGAAGCAGTGTCACGTAGCACTGCTGAGATTTTAGCAGCCTGGATGTTATGTCAGAACTTGGGCTCATTCCCTGGCCCTGTTTAGTTTGCTAACAGACGTAGTCTCCGTCTCTGCAGAGGCCTGGCTGTTGAGTTGTTGGTTTCTTGAGTGTATGCTCAAGAGGGTTATGGTGTAAATGCTGGGTGAATCTAGTCTTTAGAAATGTCTAGGTATTTGCTTAATTCATATTCCTCTCTTCCTCCACCCCAGCCTAACCTCCTAATAAGCCTAACCTTCTGCTACTAAGCCTGATTCTCTAGAAGTTAAAATCTCTGTCCATATGTAGATTTATGCATTACTTTCCAATAACTTCTGAATCTGCTGGTTAATTGAGCTAAATTTGGCAAGAGTTAATGGTTTAGAGGTCTTAAATTGCTGGATCTATGGTGAAAAACAGTAGCTGGTAAGGGTGAAGGGTCCAAATGAATGCTTCCACCAAGAGAAGGCAGGAAAGCCTGCTTTCTCTTGCTGGAAGCAGTCATAACACAAGTATTATTTTGCTGCCTGGCTGATCAGCGCAGCTACAATGATGAGCAACTGCTGCTTGCCCACCTGATAAGATGGCTGGGAGTACTGAGTGGAAGAGGAGGGAAGCGGTAGGGAACAAGAGGCAGGAGAAAAAGACAGAAGATGCAAATCTAGAGGAAAGTAGGCTTCCAGAGCCTGGCTGCTCAAAAATGCCCATGTTTGTTTTATTTTCTGGAGAGTGCAAAGCCTTTTTTTGTAGGTGGCAGAGATCTGCTGTAGAGGTGAGGATTGTAACCTTTGAGCATCTGGCCACAAAGGGGAATCCAGAATCCAAATGCTGAGTGCCTTCGTACCTAGGGGAGGCATGCAGTGAAGGAGGTGTCTCAGAAGGGGGACCATGTTGAGCAAGAAGATGCTTCAAGATAGTTAATAGAAAGGTGCTGAAGGCAAAAGTACAGAAGATTGTGCCCAGTTCTAATCACCCTTTGAGATTTAGGCACCTTGCTCGGGAGGAAGCCTGGTGACTTGAGTGGGTGCACATCCAGTGAGTGTTTCTGAAAATACCTTTTCTCTCAAAGAACCGAACAGAAATCATTCTTTTCTTTTAAAGCAAAAGTGGTGGAAGGAATTAGGTAGTGTTTATATATTTTATGCGATGATGTGAAATACAGGCAAAATCTTGGAACTAGAACCCAGGCTGTCCCTTTCTTAGTAAGTGACATACCTATTAGACTTTAGAAACATGGTCTTTTGTATGCTTTTTTTCTGGACCAGTGAGTCTCATATTTTGCAGGAAAACATGGCAATGATTCAACGGAAAGGCTGAAGAATGCCCTTTCTGGAGTCTGGTGGTTAGATCATTCACATGGGTGGTGGCAGATGTAAAAGAGAATGATTTGGGTCTCCCACATTGTAAGTACTCTGACAGTTAGATTCTTGCAGGAAAGCATAACTTACAGTCTAAAGCAAAGCAGTTGTTACAGCTACATTTTGCAAGGGGCTTTATCCTCTTGAATAGATATGTGAATTTATATATTTACAAATTAAGTATGCCTATTAGATTAACTCTCTGAGCAGTGACAGTTTCATTTCTGTTTTCTAAATCCTGATTGATTTCATGCAAGCTAGGTTTTGACCTGTTTGACCTTGTAAAGACTGTGGCTGTTGTCAGATGTTGACAGTCTGTAGCTGTGTAAAAGACTGTTTCCACTGCCCAGATGATGTAGTTCAAAGCAGTCTGTGGTACCCTGCTGTGAAATGGGCTAAGAGCGCTCATGTAAGTCAGCTACTGCATCTCCGAAAAAGCGCAGCTTGACTGATAGTAGCAAATGTTTTTTAGGAACGGCATCTTTAATTGCTCCAGCCCCTTGCAAATTGAACACTTGTCAAGTGAAAAAAAATTTTTTTCAAAGAATATCCTTTCTGCTCATTCCATGTACAAGCATCTGGAACAAAGGCAGCATATCTTGCAAAGAAACGGTGGAGATCTTCAGTTTATGTCAGTGCACTTAAACTGGCAGAGAGCATCAGCCAAAAGTTCCCCTTGTTGCTACGTCCTCTGTGCCTCCGAGCGCGTTACCACAGGATTAGCTCAGTCAGGAAGATGGGTTCTCACAGCTCTGCTTCCTGTGTTCACATGTGGCCTGTTCCAAATGCTCGTGAGGTTTTACTGTAGTAACCAAGGTATTTGCAAAGGAAAAGAAGTTGCACCTGAAAATGTTAATGTACGATCTGATTGCCAAACATGTGTGCATTTTAAAAGATATTAAATTGGCTTGCTCTGTCTACCATTCTCAGGCTGTGGCTCTACTTGCTTCCATCTGGGATTCGAACTGTGCTTCCCAGAGCAGATTCCTCTCAGCACATCCCATCTAAAGGTACATACGAATGAGATGTGGATGATCTAATGGAGCTTCATAGTTGCTGAATACCTGACTTAAGTGATTAGGGATTATGCTCCCTAAGTATTGAGCAACTAGTCCTACCCAGAGCCCAGTCATGACAGGGTTTTTCATCGATTTTCAATTTTCAGACCTTTAGGTATTTCTTAGTGGAGTTATGCATCCTGTGGAGCAAGTTCAATCCTACTGGCAATAGCTGTTTTGTAACTGAGTGTTTTAGATTCAGGGGGACAACAAACCTTAGGTTTAAGGTTATAGGTCTATTTATATGAAGAAGTGAGACAAGTCAGTCCAGTCCTAATAGATCCGAGTTGTACTGCCCTTCTGTGCTTTGACTAGCTTTACTGTTCCTTATGCGGCCTTGCCACATCAGGTTCAGAAGTACAGTACGTACCAGATCTGGATTCTGCCTACAATATACAAATAAAGCCTTCAGCTCAGTGGCTGTTATTTCTGCATAGTGCCCACACAACTGGATATGTTTTATATAAAAATACTTACTCAGTAAAGTGAATGGAGTTCGCAAATACAAAAATTATTTGCTCTTCTGAGTAAAGGACTGTTATAAGAAGCACTATTGAAAGTATGTCCAAAACTCTTTCTGTGTTACAGAAAATGACTCAGTTGAGCCTTTAGCCCTGTGGCTATTTTCTGGAGCTTCTGGAACACCTCTAAGGCTGAGCTATTATATTCTTTAAAATTTAAACCAAACTTACCATCATTTGGCAAATGTCACTGTAATTTTTTAACAGTTTTATGAAACAGGTTTCTGAGACTACAAATTCATAACTGGCAAAGTAACAGGCTATATACCTGGTAGCTGTTTCAGGTGTTATAATGTCCATGTAAGTAAATATGGCACTTTCCTGGATATGCTGACTTTGGACCTGAATAATGTATGCAGCAATGTTAGATTCTAGCGTGATACAAAAAGAGGTTACCAGTGTTCAAGGGTATATGATTGTCTTGCAGCTAGTTTACATCCTATGTGTTACTGTAAACCTGATAATAAATCCTTTATTCTGCTAGAAGTCAGAAATAATTAAGTTGAAGCCAGCAGAGTTAGACTGGTTTCAGGCAAATAAACTAGGAATTTGAGCAGTCTTAACCCAGAAGCCTGGAAATTGATGATGTGAGGACTGAGTTCTCCTGCGTCTCTCAGGAACAGCTCCCAGTCAATGTTTTAAGTGGTATGCGGGTGGCACAATCCTATTCCTTATAGCGTATTTGTTCACCTTAATTTCTATCCTTGTGACTTCGGCACCTTTCGTTTACAGAGATAAATACTCAGGTTCATGAATATAATATATTTTAACTTTGAACTTATATGTTTATGTATCGAGAACATAACTAGCACGTGTTCTTCCATGACCATATGGGTAACTAGAAGTAGGAAAAAAAGACTGGGTTTTGGATATGTTAGAAACAGGAAAATAAGGTAAATTAATGTCTCTGCGTAATTCCATGAGTCTTTTGTCTAAAATAATGTAAGGATTATTATAAATATAACAAAAAGTCAGACTTAGCGAATGATGCTTAACAGCTGTTGAGAAAAGCTGACAAACACAGGCTTTGGGTTTGCTGCATTTACACATGGCCAACTATGTGGTAGAGTTGTCTCATTGAACTAAATGGGACTTCTCAGATTTATAAAGTTGTTTATATCCGTATATTATGTTGTAATAGCCAAATTTGTTATTCATTTGTCAATACTTTTTGTTTTCTTATTTTTTAAGAAATGAAGGGGTCAAACTGTTGCAATGTTATGGTTAACTTAAAGCAAAAATGCTCATCAAAATACTTTCTCACTTGAAATAAGATGAGGAGTCGTGTGGAAGGGTTTTGTTCAAGTACGAATTTGAATTCAAGAAAGAATACGAGCTTGTAAACAGGAAATTCTCTTTTGCAAGCTGCAGTGCCAAACACATCTTGATACACGCAGAAACGATCATAAATTGCTTTTTGTTTACAGAACTATTATAGCTTTAATAGAAAGATTACATTTTGGCTGAGCTGTCTGGAATTTATTGTGGGGGGCATCAGACTTCCTACCTCACAAGCATTTTAGTTTGTTAGGAATCTTTAGTTTGGTAGGTGTCAGTAAATTTTCCTGTTGCTCATGTGCAAGTGCATTTTTGAAATATACTTTTCTACAGCGATCATTAATTTTGCTCTATATGCAGCAGAAGGAACTACTGTCACGATGAAAAAAATGGATAGAAAGTAAATGTATGTAGTATTGTAATAAAAGCACAGAAAGTAGGAAACGAGGGTTCAAAGCTAATGTGAGTACATGAGGTGATTGAAGTGAAAATTATTATTTCTGAGTCAGGATGATGCTTTTTTAATGATACTTGAGATAATGCTTTTGAATTAATGGCTGAAATTGAATTTTGTTCAGGTAATTCATATGCTATCTGAAGACTAAAAGGTCTTGGAGGGAGTTTTCACCTTTTACTTTCTTTAACTATCATTAATATATTCAGCTGGGAGGGGTTTTTGTGCCATTGTTTATTCTTTCTTGACCTAAAACCTATGCCAAAGCAAGATTTTTGTGCCAGATAGTGTTAATACTTGCCCTGCTGAATAGCTCTTTCTTTCACGTAAGGTAATTTCCATGTGTGCTGCCCAGCAGGGTATTTCAGATGAAGAATTGATATGATGTTGGGTATTTAATTTGAAGGTTCACATAACAGGTTTGCTATCCATGCAGTTTTGTTATTATCTGGAAGGAAAGTTTTGACATATGTAATTGTCCACCCACCACTGAAATATTCAGACATGCTTTATAATTATATGGGGAAACCTTATGGGCTCAGCTGCAAAACTGACTGTCCAAAGCAAATAATGGAGACTTGGCTGCAGACTACGTTCCCCTCCTCAAATAAGACATTAGCAGTGAGAAAAGAATAAGACTTCTGTATGAAAAAGTGCTGTGGCATTTAATAGAAAATGATAACCTTTCTACATGAATTATGAACCAACCTATAAAAATGAACAAGAAAAGATATGCTTATTCTCCAATTCTGTATGACAATTAAAAAGTTATATAGAACAGATGCTCAGGTTTTAATTCCACAGATTTTTACAGCAATTCTTTTAGAATTCTAATAAGATATCTGTTCCTAAGGATTAGTTCATATTGAATTTTAAAGGACTTCTATTTTATTCTCTCTTGCAAAGTTCTAAAAGATTTTTCCACATGAATGTAAAGGCCATGATTGGAAGGCCTTCTTTTCTTGAAAATCAAAGGAAAACATAGATTTCAGTGGGAGGCACTGATTTTGGTGATCTTACCATCCTCTGTACATGAATTTTAAGTTTCTCAGTCCAGGATAGCTGCTGTTCTATGGGGACCTGAGTGACAAACTCAGCGAGAGGGGCTTGAGTTCTCCTTTTGAACTGTGGGGCCACACTGTTCCTGATTTTTGTCTGCGTAGCTGCTACGAGGAAATAGAGAAATCGGTGAGAGTAGGTTTTGGACCACTACCTTTAGATTGTAACTTTGTGGATTCCTGTAACATATAATGGGATAGGCAGGAGGTTTCAGGGCAGTCACATGATATTAGGACTATAAAGGTTTTGGTAACGTTCTTAATAGCATGGGGTCTGAACATAAATATGTTTAGTGCTAAACCCAACACTTGCTGGTAAAAGATACAGGAGAATAAAAAGCCTGTTTTCTCTTAGAAATGAATATATATTTTTTTCTGCTTTTTTGGTCCAAGTGTACTTGTAATTAGAATTTCCTGGCAACTTCCGCTGCTGCTGTTCATTGTAGTTTATTGTTATATTTGATCTAACAATGTATAGCCTTCTTATACCTACATATGGTTTGCAGCATGCGAACGGCATTCTGATTTTTATACGTAGGATTGGCACTTTGTGTATGTGTGCGCAACAGGCACACGTGTACATGGAAGCCACCAAAGCAGTGTTTATGAAAGCCACTGGTCTGTATTCCTGAGTTGAGCGCCATTGTCATGCACAGCAACAATTTTCCCTTCTTTGTTTTACGTAAGTTTGTGAACTAATAGCTTGTGAAGATGATTTTCCTTTCTGGCTTTGCAGATCTGGCATTTCTTGATTATGAGAATCTAGTTTTACTCTGCACACAGTAGCTGTACTCTGTGAAAAATTTGCTTTGGTTGTTCCAGCATGTGTAGTTACATATGGTAATTGCAGCTTAGTTGTAGAAATTTATACAGGGGAACATGCATAAGTCTGTGTGTTGAGTTGAGGGTACATTAGTCTGAGTAAAACCTCAGCTGAATAAAGACAAAGTTTCCAACTTTGTAAACTAAATAAGCGCTTCTCTGGATCCCAGTTTCCCACAGTTTTTATTGTGTGTACATAGCAGTATGTCTCAGACAGCTTGTCATGTGGAGAGAGATTTCATGTGATGTGTTAGTGCATCACATGATACGGATTTACGTGTTCTTTTTTTTTTAAGCTGAGATTGAGACACCATTGCAAATTGAACTTTTGGAAGAGAACGGCAGCGACAATATTAATATAAATACTCCATAAAAAAAGGCAAGCTTTTGCTGTGGTTCACTGATTGTTGCCAAAGACATACAGCTGGCTCTCTGCATCTTTCTAGAAAAGCTTAGCAATAGCTAGGCATCATTTCTGACAGACCGTTGTGGTTTGGGACTCCTTGGAAACTCACAGGGATTGGTTTGATGGAGAGATTTTCCATCAGACTCCCTGGAGCATCTGTGCTTTCAGAGAAGGGTTTCACTTCTCAGCCTGACAGGCAGGGATGTGTGCTGTGCTTCCCTCTTCAGAGGAAGGAGTGCTAAAGCACAACTTGCTCACTGCTTTTAGTGAAAGATGCCAGAACCCATCTCCTCCCTGTACTTCCCAGGCAGCATCTCCATTGGGTTCAGTGGCTTCTTGCATCTCTGTCATACTTCACGGCACAGGAGTCAATGTGAGTTTCAATTAGAGGAAACTTTTTAGTTGTAGCCTGTCTTAGACGCTCCGTCATTCTGCTCAAATCCACAGCTGACCTGCTTCGAGCTGCTCTAAGTTGTTGCCTCCAAACCTATGAGTGTTTACCTGAAAACTTACTTTTTTGAATTTTGCGAAGAAATCCGAAGCCAAAATCCATGGAGTACATAAAGCCGATTTGCCTGCACCAAAAGCAGTTCTGCTCTCCTCCGTTCACTCTTGTCAAAGCGGGGTATGGGAAAGGAGGCTTGTAATTCTGAAAGACTTCTTTCAGAAGTTTGCTCGGTCAAAGGTCGTCCCAAAGAGTTTTTATTGCAATTGGAGGCAAGGTTTTATATCAGAGTAAGTCCATACAGGATAAATCCCTCTATTCTCCTAAAATAACTGTTTGGAAATAAGATATAATTCTGTCTATCAGAGGCTAAGCTCAGAGAGCAGGGAATGGTGTTCTGGCCAAGAGGTACCTGAACAAAGACTTCAGTCAGACTTCAAGATACTGAGCTGTGGGTGGTTCTTAGTATTTTACCTTCTTACCTTCACTCTGTGCTAAAAGATTAAATAGGCGCAAGGTGTCAGATTAGGATTTATTTGGCCATAACCTTTTCATTTGATTGTGCCTTTTTTCTGTACTTTTCTAGTTCTGTAGCTCACTTCACCTGTGATATTTGTTTATGCCGTTGCTATTTTACGTAGGGCTAATCAGTGTGATTGAAGAGTCGGGGGAGTGGCTGGAGAGCTTAGCCTTAGTTCTTGGGGGAAGTAATTACATTTGGATGGTAACAAAACATAGGGGAGAGAATAGAGCTTGTTTCAGGCAAAGTCTAATTAAACATAGGGAGTTTTTGTGAGTTTTTACGATTTTAAGAAGGATGCAGGTAGGGGTAGAGTTCATGTAGCAGAGTTCAAATCAGCAATTCATCTTTACCACCTGTGTCTTTTATTTTTTTGCACTATTAGGGAGTTATCTGACATTCCTAAATCTGTAACCTAGCCCAAGCAGTTATGTTATGCCCGTGAAATGAAGGGGGTTTGTGCCTGCAGCAGCGTGTCCTTTTTCTAGCCTCGTGGGTTAGGTTCTTCTTGTCTTTCGAACAGGCCTTTCTGTTCTCACTGTGAAATACCTGCTCTGTGCTGGTTTCATACTGGCAAGTGAAACTGTGCGTGAGCTCAGGAGATAGGAAGTGGAGTGGAAAAATGAAACTTCCTCAGTTGTTATTGTAATCTTGGTGGTGCTTTTGCCTGTACTGCTATTAATTTAACATTGTGTGTCTGCAGATACCGTATCATGGAGCACAACACGGAAGTGAATCTGTAGCGCTGCTTAGGTTCTCTGTACTGTAGTCTGCATTATTTCATTATATTTTCACTTGTTCCAGTTAACTGTTTTGATTAGTTGTGTTATTTGGGAAAGCACTTTTGACTGAAACAAGGTACTGTGTGGGATGTTGGAAGCCCTGGATGATTCTACTGATAGGATAATGGGTAGCCTGGCTAGTAATGTTTAAAACGGGGGCCCATGGAGCACCCCGCTTCCCGGAGGATGGCAGGTCTGTATCCTCATTGCATGTTGCGACTCTTTTTCCCAATGGTATGTATCCCCTGATTTCCATTACAAAGGAGCCTTGGATGAAGGGTTAGGGAATGAAGTATGCTGTTCTCTACCAGTCCCACAGCCTGGGATAGCAAAAGCTCAGGACTGCAGTGTGCACTATGAAGAACAGCTGAGCTGCCACATAGAGACAGCCACTGTTACTAGTCACACCTGGAGTCTCAACTATTTGAGATTTCATCCCAGCTTTATGCTTGGCTTTCTGTATGAGCTTGAGGAATTTACTTAAGAAATGTAGTTTAATGCATAAACTTGCTGCTTAAGCATGCGTAATGTTTTGGTGAGCAGTAGCACAGAGGAAGGTCTAGGAATCAGAGGGGATTGTAGACTGAGCAGTAGTCAGCATTGCCGTGCTGTTGCAGAAGAGGAACCGTGTTCTGAGAAGTATTTGAAATAATAACTTGTGAACAGTCATTGCCATAGCCGACGGAGTACTTGTGAGGCATCGGTAGTAGTGTTGCATCCATGTTTTGGGGCATCATGTTATAATGATGTAAAAAAAAAAAAAAAAGAACAAAGGAAAAGAAATAAATGAGAGAATAAGAGAGAGAGCTGCAAGGATAGCAACAGGTATAAGAGGTTTGGAAAGCGTGATCTACATGGAACAACTAAAGGAAAACTTCAGCGAAGTATTTTAAGAAGTATTTTAAGGAGTAGCCTGCAGGCTGTGGGCCAGACAAAGCTTGCCAAAATAATTCATACAGCTTCT
Source organism: Haliaeetus leucocephalus (assembly GCF_000737465.1). Taxonomy (NCBI): domain Eukaryota; kingdom Metazoa; phylum Chordata; class Aves; order Accipitriformes; family Accipitridae; genus Haliaeetus; species Haliaeetus leucocephalus. The sequence goes on from NW_010972617.1 coordinate 959,759, forward strand.
GTCAGCTCCTGCCTACCTGCTTTCTGAGCCATTAATTCATGGACAAGACCCAGGTTGTGGTGCCCGCTTTTCCCAGTTTTTCTTCAACTTGCACTATGGGGTGCTGGGGGACCTGCAAGCTGATCATTTGGTGAGCCATGTATGTACATGTTGGAGGACATTCCTGCCATATATCCAATAATGTGGGAAGTACAAGCATGGTTTGCCCTCAGGTGGCCGTGTGATAGACCTTGCAGGTTGTTTTGGGACAGATGGCACTTCTGGATCAGACAAACATCTGAAGTGTATTGCAGAGTGATATTTAGTCCTCCTTTGGAGAAAGTGAAAGGTATAGGATGGTTGCCTTGAGGTCCCCAACTGATGATATTTTCCTATCTTCAGTTTTGCTTTTAGGAAATATAGTGTGAAAGCGGGGGGGGGGGAAAGAAAGAGTGGAGCACACAGGGAGTGAAAGGGGGAAAGACGTAAAGCGGTGGTCAGACTTCACAAACTGTGAAATATTGTTAATAAGTTCTTTTTGACAACTTCCTCGTATGAATAAATTCTTCTTCCAAATGCATGGGCAAATGCTTGTCAGATGGCAGCTAAAATACCAATACAACTGTGCTACCACCCGCAGAAAATGTCACACATCTTGACTGGGAGATGCAGATCTGAGGGGGTGGGAGTAAAGCCTTCTTAAAATGCAGGAATAGTTATTTCTCCTTATCCTGACCTTTTTCTACTTAGCGTATGGTTCCTTCTCTTTCTTGATCTTTTTTTCCCATGGTGGTATTTCTAAATACTGATGAGACAACACATGGCCCAACAAGGATTCATTTAAAGGATTTTAAACTCTCTAAAATATGTTGGTAGAAGTCATAGATCAGGTTGCTCTTACTCTAGTGAGAGGTTTTGCTAGTACCTCTGCACAACTGACCAGTTTGGAGATTTCTATGTTGGTCCATTTCTAATTAAAATAGTAAGCTGCTGCTTGCTTTCTGCTTTCTGGTCTTCAAGCCTTTTACTACCTGAATCTGGAGAACAGGCTGTAAAACATTAAATATGGGAAAGCTGGGAAATGTAACACACTATAAATGTATGAAGGTAGGAGCTCAAATATGTGTGGACATAAAGATTTTATTTCTTTACATAAGGTTTAAATGAAGAGTCTGAAGTATAAATCTCTGCTTTCAAAGTGAACTATCACTTTTCAGCAAGAAGGGAAGGCAAGAACAACTACTCAGAAATAAAATATTACGCCTTTAGGAAGCATCAAAGCAATCCTAATAAGGCCATTCATATATGCAAATAAGGGAAGACCCCACCCTGCCCCCCCCAAATATATCATAGGACTTTTTCTTTTATTTTTTTATCTGCAGTCCGGAATTGTATAGTTTTGCTTTTTTTTGTGTTGTGAACAAGAGATGCAAAGGTCACCATTATGCAATGAAACTGTCAGGAGACAGCTGGGAGGTCTTCATTTAATGCCCATTATGCCCCATATTTGATATCTGTATCTGGCTCCTAATGTGTGGTAGGCGGGGGTGGAGGATGATTGTAGTTTGGAGGAAACAAGATGTAGCAGCTCACTGGAAATCGCTGGGGGGACAGGTTGGAGGTGATGTTTTTATAAGCGGAGTGCTGCTTTTAACTGAAAAGTATTACTTAAAACCTAATGTATTTATAAGCAGAACTTCTGAACACTCTGAGAAAACTTTTAACACTTCCAAATGAAAACAGAAATCCAAAATGTTTAGTGTAGAAGAGTGGCAGCTTAGATATCCGGGCCAAATTTTATTTGATTTTCTCAAATGTTTTATCCAGCTAGATCGATCGCATTATTGACTTTTTAAACAGAATTCTCCATTATGATCTATGTGATTTCTGAAAGTCATTTTTCCCAGCTGGTTATTGAAGTGGTGGGATCGACAGCACTCCCCAGTATGGTTGCTCTGAATATTTGTTACGTAGATGGACCTTAAAGGAGATCCCCCGGATCTTTCTAAGCCTGGAACAACGGAGCGCTCGTGAGCTGATGATATGAGGCCTTTAGACTTTCATGCTCCACTGCTGCGAGTGGAGATTTTTCAACAAGTGAGCTTGTATTCAGTTGTGTGGCAATATTCTTCTCTTGTATACTCAAATAATATTATCTCAAGTTCATTGAAAAACCACCCCAGTTGAAACAGTAGTAAAATCTGTGTTATGTACAGGAGGTATAGTCAATTAACCAATTACGTGTTTTGTTAAACTAATTTTTGATCTGCTTGCATCCTGTATAGTGAAGTATCAGAAAGCACTGTTGGGTCTAGGGTACGTAGAACAAAAAACATGATTGTTTTACTGAAATGATGAACCCCAGGCAAAAAGAAGAAATGAGCATTGAGCTGAACTGAGTTACTATTCAGAAGAAACACGATGCTATCATACTTTATATGAAAACCTCTCGTGGTTGGGGGAAGGCAGCCTTTTCCTTCTCCCAGCAAGTCTGAAGTTAGTTTTGGCTTGAGTTGGAGGCAGAGGGTTGAGTATCTCCCAAAGCCATTTGCTAACTTCATATTGCTCAGTCAGCTGTCTGAAATGGATGATTGCACTGAGGTGGGTTTCTGCACAGTATTGATGTTCTGAGTTGTTGGCATGGGGTGGATCTTGAAGAAGGAGCCTGCATCTCATAAAGATCCTATTGATAAAATGTTAATAAATGACCTCTGCATCTAGCTGTTATTGGTGTTCTGGGGCATATTAACTGCACCTAAATTATTGCATAGGAAAGACCTATGAAATTTATTTGACTTCAATGACCTCCTTAGAGAATGGGCTTTGTAATATGCTGAATGACTTTTTTTTTCCAATATACCTTTATGAGGTTGCCTGTTAGGAACACTCTGTCTGATATAGGTTTACTTGATTTTGGCCCTTGCCATGGGCTTGTAAATTACTTTCAGCCATATACGGGACTGTGTAATACCTCCCAGAAGTCTAGAGTATAAAAGAAATGAAGATACAGTCTGGGCTGTGGTATTAGGCTATGGCTATTACATTTATTGCTCTTATATGTTATCAGCCTGCCTCTCAGATTCTACTCCTTCTCCCAAGATCTACTTTTTACTTGTATAGCTGCCTCTGAAATATTGGTCTCTCTCAAATCCTTGTTTATTCAGAACTATGGTGTCAGTTCTGGGACAGAGAGGTCTGACTTAGCTCGGTTAGCCTGGATACTCAAAGCAGGCTAGCGGTGCCACCATAGTGTTTCATCGAGTGAATGTGACCTCTCCTCTGCGGCTCAGACATAGCCACTCTTAATAATTTTGTGGCACATCTTGCCCTTACATTTCCTAAATCACTGTCATTGTCAGAAGCTTTTCATAATCAAGTCCTTGTGGAAAGCTTCTCATAAGCAACTGAAAGAAACAGCAGTGACTATAGTGACTGCTTTTGTGCAAGCTGTTGAAGCTCATTTAATGCAAATGTCATGGGCAAGTAATGAAGTCTGTGGCTGTTAGTTATGTTTTAATAATATCACTGATTTCCTAATGCATGTAACTTTGCCTTCATGGAAAAAAAAAAATCCTCTCTCTCTCTCTCTCTCTCTCAAAAAAGACCATTTTCCTATGGGTAATTTATGGGTATAGCTGTATGTGCAAAGTGAATAAATATCTCATTACTGTGATATGATCACACATATACCACCATATTAACTGCAATTTCTTCTTTACTTTGAGGACCTGTACAGCACACCTAGGAGCTGTGAACTGAAATAATCTTTAACATTCTGCTAAAAATGAAATAAAGAGTATAACCAGAGCATTACTGTTACGGTTATACTGATGTTGGAGTCCCATTCTCGAAGGTAGCTCACTAGATGGCAGTGATAGACAGCCCAGTCGCTTTCAGTACTCCACTCCTTAGGGTGCCTCGGAAAACTTGCAACAGTTTGAAAGGATAAAAAAATAAAAATGGATCTGTGCATGCATTTAAAAGGATACATTTTAAATTGAAACCATTGTACTATTTTTTTTTCCTTAATAGTTTTGACTATGAAGTGAGGACATATTGTAGAGCAGTCACTAGTTACCATTGTAGAAGGCTTGTGTTTGGAAATGTTTAGGTAGAATAATGCAAGAAAACTTTCATTTTTCCAGTGTGTTCCCTAATTGGCTCAAATGTTTGCTGCTGATACAGCCATGGGTCTTGTGATCCCTAGGATGCAATTACGGGGCAGAGAAAGGAACCACAAATGCTTTGGATACATTTTGATTTGCAGGGTAACTGTCAGACAAATGCTGTGGTAAAACCTCAACAGAGTGCTCAAAGCATCTGTCTCTGAGGATGCTGATTTCTGTCTGTTTCTCCATTTTCTCTGAAGTGTAGTTGTGCTTTCATTTGATTTTGGATATGCATGCTTTCTTCAGGTTATTTACATTGTGATAGACTAAGTGCAAAGATTTTCCTCTTCCTCCTGCATTCCTCTGAAGCTGTTGGATTCTAACGCATTTCCCATGCACACAGAGCAACTCTGTACATCATTAATATAAAATAAGTTGCTTTGCACTGGAAGACAGTAGGAAGAAAGAACAAATGGTGAGTATCTGAGAGAAACCAAAGTGGGTATGTCTTCTAAATAGGCTGGAGTAATTGAGGGTGAAAGCACAGACTAATCTGGCTGCAGAAGTTTAAGAACTTATCCCCACAGCTGTCTGCTTCATCCTTCTGCTGGAGACAATCATCCCTGGAGCAGAGATAAACATAGGTCTAAGGCTCAGCTATCTCACTGCACCTTCATAATGTGAATGGATAGTAAAAGGATGGAATGGTCTTTGTGTTGCAGATCAGGCAGATCCAGTTCCAGCCCTACTAATGGTAACTGGGAGGCAGTTTCCATGTTAGTGAATCAGTTCTGGATCAGACCCACAGTGAGTCACTAACTTCCCTTCTCATTTTATTGTTTCACCCAAGGTTTGCTGTTTATGTCCATGAGGAATCTGGAGGTCTACTTGTTGACCCATAATCTGTATGTGTGAGAAGCAGGCAAACAGTTCCATTTGTTCAAATACATGTTACAATTGGGCAACCACGCAGCTTTTCTAGAGATTCTCCTTTCCAGATTTTCATGCAGCTCCTCCTCCTAGTTGGTTGGTTGGTTTGTTCGTTTGTTTGTGTTTTTTTTTTTTGTTTGTTTGGGGGGGTTTTTTGTTGTTTTTGTTGTTTTTGGGGGGGGGGGGAGGAGGAGGTTCTGGGTTTTGGGGCTTTTGTTTGTTTGTTTTGGTTTTGGTTTGTTTTGCATGTGGACTTTCCAGGAAACTCTGAAGAAGACTTTAAACTGCAATGTCAGTAAACTAACATTCTGATTTTTATCTTCTTTTCATAAGAGAAGTTCTCCGCTCTTAGTATTTTCCCTGAATAAAACTATGGTCTCACAGTTATACTAAATCAAGTTTATGTACCCAGAGTTTAATTTGGCTATTACTTTGTGACCAGATAAGGATCTAGCTGAGTGCGAACTGTCTGTGAATCAACATGGATAAAGCAGCAGTGATGCTTTTTAGCTTGGAGAGACATTTGAAAGAATGTGTAGGGCCGGGGTGTGATTCATCCCTACTGGGAATGGAAGCTGACTTAGCATCTTGGAGGACGGAGGACTGGGTGCAGCTTAGCATGTCCTGAGTTGAAGAGTAGACAGTGTATGCGTTTGGTGTTTAGTTTTTGTTTCATTCCTGAATCTCTTATTATTGTGTTCCATGGGTGGGCTTCAAAAATGACCATTAGGAAATCAGTTCATATACCCTGTAATAACAAAACAACTTCTAGCTGTGGAGAAGTACTAGTGGAATAGCTCAGCATCGCTAGCTGTGTCCACAGTGACAGGCTTAGGCGAGTTAGGGGATGCTTTCTGGTGCTACCATGGCTGTCATTCAGAGAGGGTGCCCGCTGGAGGGCATTATGTCTCCTTTATGGGCTTTGCATCTGAGGTCCCCATGCCTTGAAACGAGGATGTGGAAGACAGGACTGGTGCATGGGTGAGCCTGCCCTGGTGTAGCTGGGATGCAATTAGGGTGCAGAACTGGGAACAGAAAGTACTGCTGAATTTTTTTAGTGCAGATGTAACCTAAGTGTCCATAAGATGTGGCTCTTGCATTACTGTAGTCTTTATGTTACATGATAAAATCCTGTGACCATGAATGAGGAAAGAGTTTAAATGCCTGTGGTGATTTGCCAGAAAGGAATTAGGGTAGGCCAGCTCAGGCTGATTGCAGGAATTCTCAGCCGCCTTATGTCGTAATCGTTCTTCTCACCATGATGAAGTTTTGCAGTCTTGGCTTTCTTTAAAGTCTGTCACTGCCCTTGCAATCTGCAGTAGCAGCAGTAAGCAATAGTGCCTTTCATCATCTACAGCTAGGCAGGAGACTGGGTTCACTCCTGCAGAGTGTGTAATGGCCCTCCATCCCTCTCATGGCAAGGTTAGGCTCTAATTAAAGCCAATCTTTGAGGAATTTACAGCTATTACAGAGCACTCCCGTCTGCAAGGTGAGCTTCTGAGAGAGGATAATGCTTGTGCTCATGTTTCTGCCCTAGTTTCCTGTTCTCATCCAGGTGCAACTCAAGCTGTTGGTGATTATCTTTAAATCCTAGCATGTCTGGGACCTGTTATCTAAGACACAGCCTCTCACCCCATACTAAGTTGTGGGACGTACAACTGGCTGCTTGTTCCCGAGGTGAAGCTTTCTGTGGGAGGTTATGGGGTTTTCTTATTAGAAAGCTTCTCATCTCAGGAATTTGCCCCTTCCCCTTCCTCCCTTCTCTCCCCTTGACAGCCTGCCAACACACAGGTCTCATGATTTTCCAACAGACTGTATGGATTAGCTGGTGTCCCTTTTCCTCTGTTTTGGTATGTGTCGTTTTCTAGTGAATATTTGTGTGGCAGTAGCTTTCTCAAAGTGGTTGTTTGCTTATGTCATGCATTGTGGGTACTTTGTGGAGTGATTCTCTACCTCTTCTTCTCTACCCTTGAATTTTAAGAGGAATAATTTTGGTTGCTGTAGCCACAGGAACTATACAGCCCTATTAATGAAAATATGCAATGTAAACATGCCTTAGGCTTTAATAAATGATCAATAATTGATTTATGAATGGCTCTAAATAGTTACATAATTCAGCAGTTAGGTTGTTTATAGCTATCCTACCTTCCGATTTTCAGGTTTTTAGCTATTTGTAACACATGTACTGTTCATGTCTGCAATGTGTATCCGTTCCTTTCTCACTATCCCTTTGTAAGGTATCCATAAAAGAGCATTGATAAGAAGCATCGCTAAACAGGGATTCATACTATATGTTTCTGGGGGAGGATAAACTTCATTTTCTTGTACAAAAAATCATCACTTGCACTTAGTTTAAGAAAATAAAAGATGTTTGGGATCTGGTGGAAAGGCTCCTGAAACTTCCTTCTCCTTTTCTCTTGCCCTCACTTTTTTTTTTTGTCTATTGGCAGATCTTCTTGTGATAGAGCGCTGTTGCAGTGTCCTCATTAGGATTCTCCAGAAAACTGATTTCTTCCCCTGTCTTCTTGAGGTTGTTGGCAGCCTTCTCATTTCCTCTTCTGGAAGTTGTCTGTTCCAATACCACGATAGTAAAGATTTGGATTCATTAATACAGCACTGGTTCTGGTTCCAATAAGTTTTAATTGTAGTGAAATGGCAAGATGCTTCATGTGATTTGTCCTGGTCTACCCTAATTGCCGAATAATGGCCAGTATCATATTTGTTCAGTCAATTCTATAGGGCTGGGCTCAGCCACAGACACATTTTGGAGTGAAAACAAATCATGAAAAATGGGTGTCAGCACCTGTCCATTTTTTTGTAGCTGAATCCAGAAGTGCTCAATTATATATATTACTGTAAAGGGAAGAATCTTTCTGTCAACATCTATAAAAACTATTGAGGTATCCATTTATGTAAACTATTATACTTCTAGAAACTCTAGAAATGTTAAGAGCACTCTCTGCTTGCAGAGATTTCTCTTAGAAGAGGAAAAGTGAATATTAACCGTAGTAGTTCTGCCGGCTCAGTGTCTTGTGGTAGCTTCCTTTTGCACACAGTTTGTAGGAGGAGGGTGAGAGGGTGCTGCATTGAAGCTAAAAAAGATTGGAGAGCTGTGCAAGGACATAGCTGATGGGTCCATAAATGGGTAGATCACCAGCCAAACTCTTCTGGGACACTGGAGGAGATAAACAACAGTACAGTATCTCTGAAACTGAAGTAATAAGTACAGGGCATGTTGGGGCTTCCCCCTTCAACCAGGACAGATATCTGGGTTTTCCATACCTGTTTATTTCTTGTAGGCAGGATAAGGAAGAAAACTTTAAGCTATCTCACTCAATGGAGGTTGGTGAAATATCATACTGGTTGGATTGCTGTGAGAGGATGACTAAAGTACCCTTCAAAGCTTCACTCAGAACAGCTTGTTTGCTCCTGGTTTATGCTGAAACAGCTGGTCTTGCTCAGTTAGGCAGAACTTAATGAAAAAAGGAATTAACCATGATTCTTCAGCAGCAGCATCTCCCACATTGTTAAGCTCGTAAAAAGAAAGTAAAACAGCAGTGTTAGCCGCAGTGTTTTAAGAGCCTGTGAATCCTAAAGTCTCTTGCTGTTGGTAAGGGATACAGCTGCCTCTTGCAAGGCTACCCTGACCCCCCCCCCCCCCCAATCTGGATTTGTCTTGAGCAATTTGTACATGAGAACTGGTCCTTTGTGCTGTTGTAAGCTGCCTTACAATAGTGCTGGACAAGTATTCATGAAGATAGCCTTTGTCTGAAGGATGAGTTACAGTCAAAAAGCGTATTCCCACCTTCAAAATGCAGAAAAATCATTACAGCTTTCAAGAGCTCTTCTTGAATCTCAAATACTTGGAGATTTTTCTGCCTCAGAGCTTGAGGCCTTGTCCTTTCAGGACTCTAATTCTGATTGGAGCTATTGCTGTATGAACATTAATGGGTTGGATTATTCCTCAAGAATGTCCTCACTTTACATGTTCAAGAGCATGTGACTTGTGGCTTCGTTCCCAGGGTCTCAGTCAAAATTCCTTTTGCATTCTTTTTTCCACACAGCGCATGCAGTGGCAGTGAACATTTTCAGTATTCATCATACCCAAGGGAGGAATAAACCAAACCCGTCAGTGCTACAGCATTTTCCTGTGGTGGTGGTTGTCTCTAGAAAACATTTCTGTTTCATGAAGATAAACTCACCAAGGAGTAATATATGATAGGATAGACTCTTTTAATCAGTAACATGCAGTTAAGTACATAGATGAATAACAACCAAAGAAGGCCAACAATGTAATCACCTAAATGATTGCAGATAAATTGCTCAGGAATGGCCTTAAGCCTTTGAATAAGAAGAAGACATCTTATGCTTTTGATTAATTCCTGAATATTCTTACCTGATCTCTCCCTTTCTGTATTGTCATCACCAAAAACCAAATGGAGACATGCTGCACATGTGCTCTCCATTTCAACTCCAGGATGGTTTTGACTTTAGGGAGTGTAGGTGGGAGAGGAGTTTGGCTCTCCACAGGTAAGGTTCAAAGTTTAAGAAACAAATGCTGTGGTAAAACCCTGATTACCCAAGAAACGAGAGAGACCCCATGATAACTGGAAGGTTGGAAAAATTAGGGAACCTGGCCAGGAGACTTCAGAGGTGACTGACAGTCTCCGTAGGTTCCCATCAGTCAGCTGGGGTCTCCAGGGACCGCTGTGTTAGCGGAAGGTGGCAGCTGTGCTCCAGGACTTCCATGATGAAGCACGTAGTCTTTATGCACTGGTCAGACTTCAGCACACAAAGCTTTAAAACTGATTTTCAGTATTCACGCTTTTCACTGAGGCCATCAACAGCTGTGAGAAAAACTAGAAAATTACGACAAGTGGGGTTTTCTTATAATTTGAGCTATTAGTAACTGAGAATTTACAAACTCTGCCATATGCAGCTGCAACAAGTGATCCCGTAACTGGGAAACTGCAAATATGTCAAAACCAGCAATAAATATCTACAAGTTTCTATAACAACAACAACAGTGCTCAAACACCATTGCAAGAAAATGCTTGTTACGGCCTAGATCCGCTTAAAATAGAGAGTTCAAGAGGCTTGAGCAACTTTTTTTCCGAGGCTGAACTTGCCAGAGCTGATTCAGTTCTCCTGTAGGCTTGAAATTGCTCAGCCAGAGGACTCCCATTCTCACGGCAGGAAGCTACTGTCTTAAAACTGCATGTTTAAAATATAGCAGCCTGTAATGCTAGACGCCTATGGCACCAAAACTCTAATTTACAAAGCTTTATAAGAAACTTCATTTACTGGGCCAGAGGTTTCTTACGCTCTTTGGGAGAGGAAGCAGGCATCCCATCTCACTTGAGGCCGCTTATTTACAGTCTGAATTAATTAAAGAAATGCAGTGATTGGCACCATTCAGACAACAGCAAACAGTGGCACGAGGTGAACAGCCTGAGCCTGTGGGAAGAGCCAGGGCAGAACTTCTGATTCTGGTTTACTTCTGAAAGCAAGTATGTGGTGTGAACAGAGCCATAAATGTCTGAGGTTGAACTTGGAGATTTCTGCCTTTCCATATTTCTTCTACTGGGGTCAGAAACAGGAATTGGGGTACAGATAGTTACAAGGAGATATTGGAAGAATGGGATACTGGTTGAAATTGGTGATCTGTAAAAGGTTTACAGGAGGGCTTCTGTTAGTGTTAAGTGGCCAGAGTGTCTTCAGGAGGTCCTCTGGGGACACAGTAGCTTCAGCTGCCTCTTACACTGAGGTGGCCTTTAAATATTCACTTGGTTTGTAATTGCAAAGTGTGTGTTTCAATGCAATACTTGTTTTAACAAAATCACGATAGAATAATGAATTGGACTAATGAGAACTCAAAGCTGTATTTCTTTTTCAGAATGTAGAAAAAGTTCTCTGTGTAGCTTCTGAGATACTGCTTTATCACTATGTATCTTGCTAGTTAGAAGAAGATAAAGAGAATAATTTCTGGTTTAAAACTGAAGGACTGAAGCACAAAGAAGGCAGGACTTATTTAAATTCACCCTGAAAATCTGTGGCAGACTGAAGAACTGATATCCTAAATGCCAACCTGGCAGAGGGCTACATTTCCAAATACTTAGTAACTAATCATGTGGATTATGCTGTGGATGTGATAAGTGTGCTGTCTGACAGATGAGTAAGCTGAGAAATACAGTCTTTAGAACGCTTGTCTCATAGGAGGTCTGTGGAAGTGAATCCGATTTTCTCCAGGGAGTGTTTTGTCCTTGGTCGTTTGAATGTCCTTTTAATGCTGAATTTATGAGACTGTGTATTGAGAAAGTTTGGTGGTGTAAGAGTACACTTCCACATGCAGAAGGCAGTAAACTGGTACACACCGCCTAGCCACGTGTGCTAGTGTGGAGCATGAAGGCAATAAGAGTTGCTAGAAAAACAGGACATGTGAATTTAAAGTTTGGTGAGAAAATATGTTATTCTGCCTTAGACCCTTAACTGATACGGTTTTAGTAGCTGCATTCTGTACTTTCAGAGGTAGACAAGAGTCAAAAGAAAATAGAAGAGATTTCAAATCTCAATAAATATCAGCATTTTAAAGCTAAAAAGGAAATATGTCTATATATACTTTGCAAAAATGAAATAAGTGTGTGTTTATATATATCTAGGTAGTGAATAGCAAATAGTGGGAGTTCTTTAAATGAGGTCATATTAGCATCTGCAAGCATGTGACTTACATTCCAGATGAGAATCTCAAGTTATTAGTAGAACTATCCTTCAATTGCATGTTGTAAAACCTATTCTGTCATTAAGTGGGTTTTTAATACTGTTTGTGCTCAAGGGAAGCTATAATGACTTTATGGGCGTGGTCATTAGGCGGACATTGAAGTGATGTGTTAAAAATTACATGGAGGGAATTTTCATGAAGCTGTAGTGATTTCTTTGTAACTCAAAGCTTTTAAATCAGGAGTAGACCTCTTTGTGAAGAACATGTCATAACTCAGATGTAATCTATAACCTTGATGCAAAACTTGGAGTTGTGTTCAGTGGTCTGTCTTGTGGAGAAGGTCCTATCGGAAAGACAAATCGGTTCCTTTCAGCTATACAAGTGAAAGAAGCTCTTGACTTTTAGGCCTGTAACTTAAATTTTAAACAAGTCTGCAAGAAAAAGCATGTGGGGGGGTGTGTGTTAGGAAATAGGGAAGATTTTTTGGGAAAAATGTTGTTATGGTGGACAGTAAAAGACAGATTTCTTCTGTATTTTCCCCAAAATTCCAGGCGAGTGCAAGCTAGATGGAATCAGCAGGAAAAGTTATGGATGTTTGCAGAAACTCACTGAAGCTGGGTACAAAATCTCTTCAAGTCCAAGTACTTTTTCACAAAACAAGGCAGTAAATCTGTAGCTTGCAAAGACTAATGTAAACGTAGCCTTAGGAAGGCAGGTTCTTGGTCCAAACAAACCATGTCTCTTTTTGAGTCCAGTGTGGTTAAGGAACAGTCCTTGCTTGTAGTCTGTGTGTGTGTGGAGTGATGAAGTGGATACAGCAGAATATTATGGGAAATGTAGCTGCGAGAGAAGGTGGGAGGACTTAAATACTTAAGGAAATCTCAGGAGGATGGGCCTTCATCTGGTGAAACTCAGCATAGATCCTTATAAAATGTTCAGTGGTCTTGCAGTACAGTTCTATGGATTTACACCACATTGTGTCTGGATGAAGAATGACGAACAGAGTTCAAAGGGAGAGGGCTCACCTGTATGCTTGGGATCTTTTTCCAGATGCCTAACAGGAACTGATTAAATGCTTGTCTGCTGCTGGAGGAAAAACAAAACAAAAAAATCCCCCAGAAAATAGTCTAGATAAATCTAGTGGCTTAAAAGGTAGCTTTCCTCAGGTAGTCAAAAGGCATGTGAACAAATGGGAAACATGGAATAATAGCCCAAAACATGAAATGACTCGCCATTAGCAGGCAGGAGGAAATGGGTTAATCAAAGTGGAGCAACCACAACATTCCACCTGTGATAGAGAATGTACATCAGTGGTGGAAATGGTATGCAGAGTTTCAGGGCTTGCTTAAATACTTCTTTTTATAAAAAAAGTAAAAAAATTAAGCAATACAGTGTACATTTGAATCATAGGGTGCATTTCAGAGAATGTTTTATATGCAGCTCATCCAGGGAGTAGAGTCAAATCTGGCCTAAACAATGTCTGTTTTGGTTGCAATGTTGTTAAATACTTCTTTGCTGTAGTTCTGCATATATCCAGTACAATAAGTCCTAGAAAAAATAAGGAAATACAGTGATACTATAGAAATACCTTGGTTAAATTAACATAAGAGATAGGAATACAGTGAATATTCTAAAGACTGTATCCCAAGTTACGTGGGATAACCTGCACATTGCCTTTAAGAGAGGAACATGAAAGACTGTTAGTATCAAAGGATCTAGTCTATCATGTCTGTGTAGAAAATGATTTTATAAAGGTTGTGGCTAAAGCAGTCATAGCATAATATTTCGTATTCTAGTCTCCAGGATGTGATGTGATGTGGTGTGGTATGTGTGTGCAGGAAACAGATGGGCATTTAAACACACAGATCATCTTAGGCAAGATGAGATTTACCTGCCCTAAATTAGATGGCTAAGTCCAAGATAGTCAGCCTAAGCTCACCTCATAGTCAGTGGGGTGTAATGTCTCAAGGGGCAAGTCATTTTAGCCTGAGATGGGCTCTGCAGTAACGCAAGTGAGTTGTTTTCTGCAAGTGCGAAGCTGTCTGTGACTGCATTAATCCTTTTTTTTGTTTTAAGTTAACCATTTTAATTTCTCAAGTGGAAAACACGAACATCCCCTTCCTTTTAGTATATTTAAAAACTTGAAAACAGAAGGAAGCATTTTGCTGTAGGTCCTGCCATTTTTTTCTTGCTGCCTTATTCTAAGCCTTCTAGAGAATCAAAATGTAATTTTATTCATGCAGCTCCTGTGGAAGCCTCTCAGCAGTTTCCTTTTTTTTTTTTTTTTTTTTTTTTTTTTTTTTTTTTTTTAAAAGCAGCTCTGAATGGCAGTGAGAAAGAAGAATGAAGAGCACCTTGCAACTTTGTACCTCATGTGGTACTCCTGAATCAGAATCTCAGAATCTTCCATGGGAGAAGACGAAATCAGATTTTTTCTGGTAGGTTTACCAATGAAAAGATAGGTAACTTCTAATAACACTGTAAAACAAACAAGGTGTTGTTTTAGTCAGAATAGATAAACATAGGACAGATACCTCACCATGTTCTTATTACTTCTCCGTGACACACTTTTGATTTACTACCTACAGATCAAGCCCTTGGTTTGGAATAAAAAATCCTAGGTACTGGCAATTGCAACTGAAAAATTAATTTAAAGAAAATCAGGCAACTTGACCTGAAGATGAATGAGGGTAATAATTTGTAGCCAATAACTGTACAGATGAAACTGGTTCTGTTAACTCTGGCAAAATCAGGTTCATTTCCAGCTAGGCGGGGTATTTCAGCAGAGCTCACTTATACCTTGTCGTCCAGATCAAATAGTAGAAGTGGAAAATTCCACTAGTATAGACTTCAAAGGGCCTCAAGAAGAGAAGTTTTGGAAGGCACTTTTTTTTCCATTTATTGAGCAAAGAGAAATGATGAGCACAGTTGTCCTTGGCTATAGCTTAATAAAAAGGATTCAGTCTCATCAGCTAGTTAACACCAAATGAGTCAGGACACTGCTTGCAAGTTTAAACACAGCACCGTGCAGGGTGACACTTGGTTTTCTCCCCATGCAGAACACACACTATCTGTGCATCTCTGGGTCTTTTCTGTTATGATATAACCAGCCTTCTCCGCTTTCAGAGGCATTGTACTTAAGTCATCCTCAAGAAAGCATGACTGCTTTCTTAAAATTTACTTATTTTTTTAAATGATGGCACTTCTCCGCTTACGTAAGCTGTGAGCTAATGCTGTTAAGGGAACCTTGTATTATGTAGACTATCCTGTTAAAAAACAATACCATCAGAAGCCTTGTAAAAAACCTGTTCAAGTGATGAACTTTCTGAAGGTGCTAATTTAGAAAAAGAAAAGCGTGAAGTTGTGCAAATCATAAAGAGAAAAATTTTAAAAGATTTGGTGACTTGGAAGATAAATACTTTTTTTTGGGTTTCCCTAACTAGTTGCATGCCATTTCTTCTTTTCTGTTGCATTGCTGCTTTAGGATCCCTCCCAGATTAAAAAAAACCCCACCCTTAATACATTATCTTTTGCACCACATGGATTGTTCCTTAGTTTTGCAATACATTTGTCTGACTTCAATTAAAGTAGCATATGTTTGATAACAAAAGGCAGCATTTCTCAGGCTATGTTAACACATAACCCTTGAGTGGCATGTTAAAACTTTGGTGTCTGTTCAGGTACCTGTTAGAAGAATGTTCAGATGTGGCTTTCATGGGACGTTCTGGTGTGGGATGGGCGTTTCTAAGGAACTTTGCTTAAGCTATATTCTGTTATTTCTGGGTTGTGTGGCGACCTTATATAGCCATTGAATGTCAGCTGGATTAGAAGAAAGTACTGATGTGGTTAACACCATTTAACACATCGTAACTGTAGACAGTTGAGCTCGTCACTTGTCTTTGCTTGATGGACATCATCCTGCAAAAATCCTTGTTCAGAAAAAAAGATAATGCAAAAAGTTTCTCTTGAAGCTTTTTAAGTCCACATTACTGGAGGTTTCTGTTCTCATTGTTTGGCCTGCTTGACCTTGAAAGTGGAAAAACACATTAAGACCTCACATCTGTACTGTCTGAGGGTAAATACTGGCACGGAGATGTAGAGATGTAATACTGTTTTGTTAGCAAATCTGCCACAGGTGAAAACCTAGGCGCTTACGTAAGTCTCGGAGGAGCCTGAGTAGAGAACGTGTGTAGGTGATGTTCCCTAAAGTTATGACCCCACTGTGTTCCTAAAGGGACAAATTATTGTCAAAAGTGCAAAGGTACAAGCTTTTCTTTGCTATTTCAGCATGCGTCTGTACCGCTGGAAAAAAAAACCAACCAAACAAACCAGCAGTGGAAAAGAAGAAACATGGTTTTTGAATTAGGCACACTCTAAATTGTTCTGTATGTTACTTGCATCTGTAAATACGGTACAAATATCATGCTTATCTACTGGTTGCCTGCTGTTGCTTTTCTACTGCTTTCTCTACGGGTTCTTTAGCTGGCTCTGCTTTCCCTCTGCCTTTTCTCTGAGCTCTGTGCCTAAGCAATGTTATCGTGCGGTTTTCCCTAGCCATGCCTTATTGGGCTACATGGGCATTACTTTCCATTTGATTTGACTCTCTTGAATTTACTACCATGGTTTACCAGTTTTATTCTACCCTGTTACGGAATGCATAGCAAATCTAAGACATTTTGGTACCTATGGTGTGATGCTATCCCCATCTCTCTGTTTCTCTATTCTTCCCTATGCGTAGAGTGAGAGAGAACTGAAACCGGCCTCAGTAAATACTGAGGCCACAATAGACTTTCTGCCCAGTCCTAACTGGTGGCCTCCTTGTCCTAAGGCAAGGAGCTGTAGCTTTTTGGGACCCCCAAACTCTGGACAAACTGTTTCTTTTAATAAAGATCACTAAGCACCTGGAGGAGGATTTCTATCAGTCTTGTCTTTGTGTGTGTATATGTATAAAATATATACACTAAGTGCTTGCTTGCCACCCGGGACAGGCAAGACTGCCACAGTCCTGGAAGGAAAACATGCACCAGGAAGTTATCCTGGCTAATGTGCAGTGCTAAAACCACTTGAGAGAAGTACTTGGGGGGGTGAAGAATATCACTCTAATAATGAAAAAATGAGTGAGTTGGTCAAAGCCCTGCGTCCTTCAGGTTTTCCAGCTGAAGGGTAAGCAAGTGGAGGACTGCCTTCAAGCAAACAGCTCGGGTACCAAAGGCACAGGTACAAGAATCAAATTTTATCTGCTTCTTCCAGATTCTGTCTCTGGAAAAGACAGCCCTGACCTGGTGATGCACATCCTACCTATCCTGTCAAACAGCCAGCCCTGCTTTGAGCAGGAGGCTGGACTAGATGACCTCCTGGGCTTCCTTTCAAACTGAATTATCATATGATCCTGTAACCCTAATCTTTATTGAACTGACCTTTGCCATAAGAAAGCTAACAGTGTAAGGTAAACTGTCAGCAGTACAAGAACGGAAAGTAATTGATGCCAATAGGATTTTGGTAGTTGGAGCCCATAAGTGGATTTACTGTGTGGTGGAACCACTGCCTAAGCTTTTTTTTCTGAGTTGAAAAGGACAATGAGAGAACACATTGTCTTCGAATATGTTGGAATAAAACCAGTAAGTTTCTTAGCCCTGAGAATGCTGTTGCTCCCCAGAGTACTTTTATTTTTTACAACTGCATCCTGGAGCATCCTAGTGTGAGTCAAATGTTTTATGTTTCCCATCGTACTGCATGGATGAGAAATGCGTTGTTTTATCTTTCTTCTTTTGGATTTTGATTTTTCTCTTGCATTCCTTTTGGGTGGCACAAGCAGTTCAGAACAGGCCTTTCTATTTTTTTGTGCTTTCACAAAATTTTATCACTAAGAAGTATTTCTGATACACAGGAAAGGCCAGCTTTCTGGGGAAAACAAATCTTACCACTTTCTACTGTTAGTGTTTCTCATCTCTACCTTTTCTCCTATCTTTCTTCACTCAGTTCTTTCTACTGACCCTGTAAAATGGATGTGGTGATATGCTCTTGAGTGTTAGCGATGAAATGAAGGATTCATAGCGTTGCAGCCTAAAGATCTCTTTGCTGATCTGCAAGCCAGGTGAAGTTGTGACAGAGAAATCTGCAATGCACCTTCCTCTACTGTTCTGCCAGGACAGTTCGTACTTTTTCCATGTGCGTTTCCCTGGATGGGCTCTGTAGATTTTTGTTCATTGTACCCGCAGCAGAAATGTTTTAGGCTAGACGTTTTCATTTTTTTTTCACCAAAGCAGAGAAGAAATGTTTTTAATGCATTTCTTCCAGTAGTTTTCTGGAACTATCCATTTAGGAAAAAAAGAGAAGACTATTTATTTTCTCATTATTTAATATTATATTTTATATAAAATACCAGAGGATTTATTAAACTGAATCCTTTTATTACCTTTTTATAATGAGAAAAGTTTATTAGAGAACACAGGGTCATAAAGCCTTTTCCTAGAAACATCTTAAATGATATGTTTGGGCCTCATTCTGCTCTTTCAACTCCTGCAAACGCTGTCAGCTCAGTCACTTGCTGCCAGCCCGCCTATAATCTGGTCAGCCTGCTGCTAAATATCTGTTTTTCTTGCAGACCTCCCTGTGCCCCACCTTCTGGCTTACTGTAACAGTTCCCTCTGGCACAAAAGCTTCAGCCTTTTCAAGTCCAGAAAGGATCCATTTTGGGGCTCTACGCTAACCTTTTCTTGAGCACAGGGAGAAGAACTCTAAAATGTAAAGGGGGAAATATCCATGTTTCCTCTGGCACATTTGCCAGGGCTGAAGTCAGTGATGTCCACAAAGAAAATAAGCACCTGCCTGCTACTTCGTCCAGTTGCGTTTACACTGCTCTGACCCGCTCCTGCTTGCCCAGGGGAAACTCTTGGACAGCGGAATTAAGTTACTATTGGTGGGCTGCGAGTGCAGCATCCTAATGGAGTTAGACCTGTTGTCACCTGATGGCAGCGCACAAGGATGATGGCACCGTATGGCCCTCATGGACTGATTGTAGCTAAACAATCCTGTCGCATGAATTAATACCCCAGCGACTAAATATTGGTTTCCATTTACGGAGTGAATATTACCTTCAAAATCAGCCTGTGATGAAGAACTGGAGCATTCTGCCCATGTTTGGGGCTGTCTACCATTTGAAACTCTCAGAAGAATAACTGTAACTAGATCTCAATTTATAGCATAGAATTACTATAGAAATATGGTGCTGAATAAGTCACGTATGCTTTTTAGGAAAGATAGCTGTTACTGTAATCTCCAAAAACCACAGTCAGGCCTTAAAGGTTAAAAAAAAATAGAAAAGGGAGAGAAGTAAAAACAGAGAAGTGATGAAGAAAGTTTGAAGTTGCTTTAAAGACTTATAGACTAATTATGATGTTTTTTATTGATTATCAAGAAAGAGAAGATGTAAATGGTGAAGATACGGAAAATAATTGCAACGAATCTAACAGTTTAAAATGAATTGGTTTTGAGAATGTTCAGAAGCCTTTCTAATGATACATAACATATGAAAGGCTTCACTATTAAGAGTTAATAAGGTGAAATCAAGTTGTTCTTCTGAACAATTTTGAAACCTAAGGAAACAAAAAAGTCCTGAACAGATCATTGGAATAAAATGTTTATTGATCTTTCTTCCCCTTTTTGACTTCTTTATAAAACTTGTAATACTAATGATAGTATCTACTCTTTGAAATTATTAAATTACATAATTTGAATAGATTTGGCATTATGGGATTGTTCCTAAATGGTCTGAAGCAAATGTTACATTGTTACTTTGCTGCAAATACAGAATTAAGTAGTCTTTTTTTAAACAAACAAACAAACAACACCTTAAGTAACACAGTGTCATTTCTGTTTCCTAACTGGAAAAAGCAGCACCAGAAAAAAATCAGTGGAAAGTAAATTATCCTAGGATGAGAGTGTGTGACACACCAAGGACAAAGAGAGAGGAGACTAGCAGGCCTTGGGAAGTCTTTAGAACGTATAAAACCTTTTCCTGTCGTCTTCTCCAGCAGAAGTAGCATTTGTTTTTGGCTGTGTACCTGGACACCAGATTTAAAAATAGCTGGGTTCCTTCCTGCTTGAGGAAGAGAGAAAGACGTAAGCCAGATTTATTGGCTGACCTACAAGCTTTAAATTTAATTTCTTTCTGGTCACATTTCTTGAAGACATTGCTTTACAGACAGGGTGGTCAAAGCAGCAGTTCCACTGCTGATCCCCATTAATCTAGACATTTACAGGCTTATATGCAAACGTGTTTGTTCAGGTGCTGCGTTCGGAGGGATGCACGCTCTCTCCCAAACATTTATGTACACAAAAATACTTTGCACAAATATTCCCAGAAAAGCAAACCAAAATTAATGCTTGCTTAATAATACAGGGGGGAATTTCCGAAGTGCTTAGCATTGCTTGGATTATGCTACCCGATGTTTGTGAGACCTTTCACTGCAGGCAGCGATAAAAAAGTCTCAGAGTTAGCTTAACCCTTTAGAAAATTATATGAATTTTTGCTTGCACTTGTTTTCTTCAGAATCAGTGGGGATACCTTTATATGGCAGTACCTAAGAGGCAGAGATTCTTCTGATGTAGGATGCAAATACCATCGTATGGCTTCCTTGGCATTTCGTCGTGAACTCGATCTCCGAGACAGCCTCTGCAAACTGCGTAATCGGGGAGATGGTAAGTGGAAGGACAGATACGTACTAATTTTTAGGCCTAGTATATTTATAGTGCATGAGAAGATGATTCATTCCAGAAGAGCTGTCCTGAAGCATCTTCAGAGGTACGGCCACAACTGGCTCATCTTTTGGAGGCAGTTGAGGAAATGTGGGAATTGGTCTCGTTGTATTCGGGGAAATTTAGGAAGCATATACTCTTAAGTAAAGCTTCCTGAGATGATAATGCTTTTGCTACCATTTGTCTCTCAAAAAATAAACTTTTATCCTAACAAAATTTGACTTTAAAAAAAAAAAATCCACTCATGACCTTAACTCTGTGATCTATGATAGTTTATGCAGTACTTATATAGATTAATGTAAGTTTTGCAACATGATTTACCTATTAATGATGATGGCATCCAATTGTATGACTAAAACAGATGTCTGAAATTTATATAATGACTGATCATGTACTTCTACACAGTTGCAGATATGCACACTCTATATAAATATATATAAATATGCATGGCGTTTTGTGTATCATACCTGTCATTTAAATATACAAAGACATACAAACTTTACGGAACTTTCCCATTTTGGGAGATGTTTCCAAAGGCTTTCATACCCACTGGGCTGCATTGGCTTCCAGCACCACAGTCAGTGTAGCACTTAATTTTAAGAGTAAATCCTTGTATAAAAACAGAGGTATTTGGCATGTCCTTGCATACCTGTCTTAACTCATTCTACTTAGCATGATAAAATAATAGTGAAGCTGAGATGGCACGAATTTTTATATCTATCAAAAACAGAGGGCAAACTCTCCCTCGGCTGTGGTTAGGTACTGTGATCACAGACACAGGATAGAACCCATAACGCTATGTATTCGCTGCTGTTGTTACTTGGATTAGTTTAAGCTAGGATGTTTACCGTCATGTGTGCTGCAGTCACCATTTACATTTCTTAACTTCTTTTTTTCTTTGATTGCATCTTAAGTCACTGTAGGACTTTCAAAAATCCTTGCATCATACCACTGAATAAGAGGAAGAAAGAGAAGATACCAGGTTTCGACATTTCTGTTAGAAGACAGCATTTTTGAGAGCTGGAGGGAAAGTACTGTGACTAAAAGCTGCTGGTTACACTATAATTCGTGATTTATTAAGTTAGGAAGTATTTTGCCCTGTAAGTAGTTAAAGCTCCTGTCACCTTTTGAGCTGGTGATTCCAAAGCCACATTGGTGTCTGTGTGACTGTTTATGGAGCCACACAATTTTTTTTGTCTGTTCAGAAGCTGGGCTTCTTCATTTTCAGTTGATCCACATGAAGAGGGTGGTCAAATGGCTAGAAAGTGCCTGAAGTCTCAAAGAGGATTTCTCCGTCAGTCTGAACTGTCATTCACTGGCTGCGGTAGAGGTGGGGTTCGGTGGGGTAAATTGAATACTGTTGTTGGCTGGGGTCTTTCCATAACGGTGGGGCAGATACTGTTCAGTGGCTCAAGCCAGTAGCTTCCTAAGTGAGTTTGTGTCTGGATATGATTTAAACAATTTCTTGTGTGGAGAGTAAAATTTATTATCTGAAAAAGCTGTAAAATGACTGCATGTTCTGCACACCGTGGTATTTAGGATCTGTCAAAAGAGGACAGATCTACTCTGCAATGACATGGGAACAGGAATATTAAAATAGCTGACTGTTGAAATAAAATAGCAATAGTGGGATGAGATGACGTGGTCAAAAAATCTTTTAAAGAACCAGCACCTAGTTCTAAAAATGGATTTGCCCCTGGAAAATTGTCTTCTTTACAAGTAGGATCAAAAGTTTACATGGTTGGAGAACAGATCTGTTTTCCTTCTAATTCTTAATTGCTTGTTCTCTGGGCACCGGGAGTGCTGTAGAAAGGCTAGGAACTTTGTAGCCAGAGCTGAATATCTGTTGTTTGGTTTTACTATATAAAAAAATTTGCTTTCAGCTGAGAATTTATTTTTAACAAATAAGCTGGTTTACAGCTGAACAAAATCTATAATCCCACGTGCTAAGCTATGAGCAACAGTTCTTTCAATGCTCGAAGCGCTTAAAGTTGGAAACAACAATAAATTGGTTGTGAAATGAAATTACTCTTCTAACAGTAGGAGGGGTTTTCAAGTAATCCT
The DNA here is from genome assembly GCF_000737465.1 of Haliaeetus leucocephalus. NCBI lineage: Eukaryota > Metazoa > Chordata > Aves > Accipitriformes > Accipitridae > Haliaeetus > Haliaeetus leucocephalus. The sequence goes on from NW_010972617.1 coordinate 982,316, forward strand.
TGGTTTAGTCACCAAGTTATCATGACTATGCCCTCTGCTTCTGATGTAGATATTTCCAATACCAAAAGGAAACTGTGAGTAGAAGTCTTAAGACGCAGTGTGATTAAGTCAAGGATATAAAGACATGGATCTCTGAGGACCAAGGACATGAACCCAAGTAGGACTGATTTGCTTTCCAGCTTTTTAAGAGCTCATGTTAAAACACACAGCTCTGTCAATAGAGCTCAAGAGATAGCTTTTACATTGTGGTTACACGATGTCTGTAATAGGGTTCAGTTATCGTGCTAACTCTATGTGAGGGTTCTGCAAAAATTTTCCAGATTTGTAGGAGAAAAATAAAATGAATGCAGTCTGCTTCACATAACTGTCTGCAGTGAACAATAAAATGGCTGTAGCAGGGATCATTTCTTCACATATGGAAAAAATATAGGTTTTCTATATATTTGTAATATATTTGCTTAAAATTTATTGTGTGTATATTTAAAATATATATCCCCTGTATAAAATACTGTATGTTTAAAATGGGACAACTTTGCCAATTTTCATAATATTTCAAATATGTGGTATAACAAAATGCATTCAAAGTATCATTAAAAATTGATACTTTTGGAACATTTAAAATGTAGTTATGTGTTGTCTTGAGTGTTTTTAAAGAAGCATGTGTGCAAAGGACTTTTCAGATATATAATTGATAAGCAGAAGATGGAGATCCCTCTCCCCTTCTGTGGAACCTGTGACAAGATGACAAGATGTAGTCCAGAATAATAGCATACAGCAGACTTAAGGTATGTCCGTATGTTATTTCCCTGTGCTTTGCGTAGTAGCAGTGTAATATTTTCTATTAGCTAGACTCCGTAGAAAGTCCTGACTTTTTTGTACTCTGATGATGCAAAGTATCCATAGGCTTGGCTAAACCTGGATAAACCAGCTTTACAGCTGTTTTGCGTTGCCAGAGGAGTGCAAAGCAGCTGGAACTTATTGGTGAATCTGGTCTTGTATCTTTTCAGTGCATTCAGAAACCAATGTGGTTGGTGGGTTTTTTGTTTTTTTCCCCTCCTTTTCCCAAACATACAGCAGGTTGCTGTGTGTAACACTACTCTAGAATGCTGTGGGAAAAGCTGTTTTGTATCCTGAAGTGAGAAGCCAACATGGTTCAGAACTAACAACTCCTTGATGTGCAGTACTCAGGCCAAGCTCTGCCTTCAGAGATAGGATATAAGTAACTGGGAGCAATAGATTTGCTTTGACGGACATATTTTGTTCTTGGAAGTCGCTCAAAAATGAACCTGGAGCACTAATTCCCCGGTGGCAGTTTAACAAAAATAGAGAGAATAACTGAAGGTACAGAAAATCCTACAATGGCCAAACAGTGCGGGGGTAAGTTATGCCTAAAGCTGAACAGGAAATAGATTTCCTGGCCCACAGGAAAAAAGAAGAACAACTTTTCCTACTTTGTATTTGGATGAAAATAGCAATTGAGGAAAAAAAAACCAAACATGGACAAGACACTTATGTCCGTAGGTTAAGCTTATAGCTTACTTCTGCTTTGCATGGGACTGAGGTTCAAGAGCTCTTATCTCTGAGTCAACCCGGGACTTAAACTTCAGTCTTTATACCTGAGATGAGTCTCCTGATGTCTGGCCTTTCAGTTATTGGACAGAAGGGTAGTGGTAAGAAATCTAGGGGTATAAACAGAATTCCTGTCTTGGACATGGAGCACTTTCCTTGAAGTTTAAATTGATACACTCCTACAAAAGGTTTGGTTTTGGCAAATCTGCACTATTTGAAGAGAAACACTTTTCTTTTAAAAAAAGGAAAAAAAAAAAAAGAAATAAAAAAATCTGAACAGCTGTAGTTATGTGGCCATTTTGAGCCAAATCAGCTTTGGCATGCCAGCGCCCAAATCCTGTGATTCATATTCTAAGCATCTAACACCAAAATTCCACTTCTCGGAAGTCATGTACAGCTCCCATCCAGCACCAGCATTTCCAGCAGCCTCGGTTTGCTGTCCCGAAGTTCCTCAGGTGCCAAAAGTATTATGGCTTGCTGTGCCCAGAAATGCCTTGCCTGTGGTGGCATTAAATGCCTGTGTGCCTGCCGACGGACACTGTGTCCAACGCCATGCTCTTGGTGTTTTTTTTTTTCCTGCCCGAGTCTCCAGCAAGGTGCAAATGCACCCGTAAGCGCCGAGCTTGCCTCATAAATCGAGCCGGCTCTCTGTGCAGAAGCAGTGCAGCTGCCATCTTCTGATCCTGCTGCTCAGCATTGTCTCATGTCATGTGCTGATTTTTTTTTTCTTTTTTTTCCCCCCTAAAGCAAATTAAAGACATGCTTCTGTGGGGATGCCTCCCTGCTAGGATGTGGGAGAAGGCAGATGACGCTTTCTGCCCATTCCATGGATGCCGTTAAACTGTGCAATGCTCCAAAGAGTACAGAGAGCCTGCATATTAGTGCTTCATCCAAGATTTTGAAATCTTCACTAGAAGGACTGTAGCTCAGCTTTCCCTCGTGCTGGGAAGGTGTCTGACAATTTCACACTCTCTCTTTGCTCCAGTTACTACTTAATTATTCCATGTGAAACATTTAAGAGGAGGGACTGAGTCTATTTCTCTACAAGTTGTAGAATATTTTGGAACAGGCAAACATCTTGTGAATATTAGGGCACAGGAAAGCTAAGTGGTTTGGTTTAAGTCCCACCAAGAGGCTCTGACAGCTGGAAATGGATCAGGCACCTTTTGATGCTTCATCCTGTATTTTAGCCATGAACTGTTTCCTGGGTCCTTGATAGTACCGTAGGTGTTTTGAACGGTGATGTTTTCCTGTAAACTGAGCATTTGCTCTCCTCATTTTCTTGTGGATGTGACACCTTTGCATGGCACTAGGTGTGCAATGGCAGTTGTGATCATCAATCACTCCCCTTATTTTGCAGGAAGGAAAGATAGAAGGGGTGGAGCATTTTATGACTTACTACAAGTGGGTGCAGCCATTCATGTGATTTCTGGATCCTCATGTGCCTCCCTTGCTTGTCAAGGTAATTTGTTCTCGTGGTCCTGTACGTCCTCGTTCATCCTGGAAATTCTTGTTTCCTACTTCCTTTTCATGCTTCAGTACTTTTTCCTTTAGGGAAGATGACAGACAGGCAGTTTTTCCTTTTGAGATGTTTAGCTCCTGTAAGTACCTTCTGGTCAGGTAGACATTGTTCTTAGCTGTTTTTCTAGACATAATCACGCAGACTCTGCCTGAAAAACACTGGGGAGGTTGTACTGAATGTATACCGGGAGCTATTAGAGCTGCCTCAGCAGGTTATTTTCCCCGCAGGATACTGAATAGTGTCTGTGGCTTCACAGCCATTGAGCTCTGGTGGGCTTCGCACTATAGAGCTCTAGTGGCAAGGGACAAACGTGGCTTTGTTCTTCGTTTCGTGCAAATTTAATTATTTTAAGGGATTGTGAACTTGATTGTGAACGTGCTTTGACATATATTCTTTGCTGATTTTTAAATTTCCATTCTATTAAATGGTTTGACAGTTAAAAAGTTAGCCACGGAAATCATAATGTACTGTAACTAAATACATAAAATCCAATAATAAAATTATAGGGAAAAACCCTGAAGACATTTATAAAGTAATATAGAAAAATGTAAATCAATCAAAGAAACACCAAAGCATGGTGTAATTCATAATTATGTTAGTCAAATAACCATGATTTGTTTTTATTAATAGAAAAAAAGCCAAATTATGTCTTACAGACTAAGCAAGTATTAGAAAACCCTGATTCCAGAGATCTCCGTCACACGCAGAAGCACTGAAAGTAGTATCCTCCATGAAGAAGCTTTCCTTCTCTAACTCTCTTCAAGAGCCAGGAGCAAGTGTAGGTATAGCATCTTCTCAGGTAATAAAACTTAGGTACAGAATTGTTTGGAGGGAAAGGGTTAGACATAGGCATTCAGACTTGGTCAACTGAAATTGATAATAGACTTATGCTTGTTCTTAAGTAAAGCTTGTAGAGGACAACAGAAAACCTAAAAAATATACAACACTGTTGAAGCATAGAATGATAGAATGGTTTGGGTTGGAAGGGACCTTAAAGATCATCTAGTTCCACCCCCCTGCCACGGGCAGGGACACCTTTCACTAGACCAGGTTGCTCAAAGCCCCATCCAACCTGGCCTTGAACACTTCCAGGGATGGGGCATCCACAACCTCTCCGGGCAACCTGTTCCGGTGCCTCACCACCCTCACAGTGAAGAACAACTTCCTTACATCTAATCTAAATCTACCCTCATTCCATTTAAAGCCATTACCCCTTGTCCTATCACTACATGCCCTCGTAAAAAGTTCCTCTCTGGTTTTCTTGTAGGCCCCCTTTAGGTACTGGAAGGCTGCGGTAAGGTCTCCACAGACCCGTCTCTTCTCCAGGCTGAACAACCCCAACTCTCTCAGCTGTCCTCACAGAAGAGGTGTCCCAGCCCCCTGATTGTCTTTGTGGCCCTCCTCTGGACTTGCTCCGACAGGTCCATGTCCTTCTTATGGTGGGGGCCCCAGAGTTGAACACAGTACTGCAGGTGGGATCTCACGAGAGGCGAGTAGAGGGGCGGAGTCACCTCCCCTGACCTGCTGGCCACACTTCTTGTGATGCAGCCCAGGATACGGTTGGCTTTCTGGGCTGCAAATGCACATTGCTGTGTCATGTTGAGCATCTCGTCAACCAACTAGTTTTGAATGGTTTCTGAAAACGTATTTTCATTCAGAGTCTTATTTATCTCTTTTCCTGTTTTCTCACTGTCATAAACAGTGTTCTTTAAATTCATATATTCATTTTTCTCCCTGCAGTTCTGGATGGGTCATGTAGATGTTGCTTATCATTAAATGGCATCAAATGAATATGCAACTTGTAGAAAGAAGACTGCTTGCTGGTTTTTGTGCTTATCACTAACTAACTACAGGTTCACTTAATTGGAAGTTAAATCTGGAGGTGTTTTTCTAACTGTGGCCAATAATATATATTCCTTAAAAACCTTCCCTAAGTTGCTTGAGTAACATAATGAGCAATGTATTTGAACAGAATAATAAACAATCCAATCAGATCAAATCCTTTTCAAGCAAACCAGATGCTAATACTTTTCAGCAAAGTTCCAATGCAATGGTTAACTTTCTAAGGGGAGGAAAATATGTGCACCTTTACTGTTTGATTATGATGATTAAACATAAAAATCCAGAATTATTAAGAGAGCAATCTTATGGCTCTTTCTATCCATCAAAATCTTGGACTGCTGTAAATCTCAGGAGAAAGCCTTTTCTCACAAGAGTTATTAGAACAATTCTAAATCAGCTGCTGGCCAAAATGAACCTCTAAAGTTTTGGAAGTTCATAAAATGTTAAGTACATATTTCTTAGGCTGTTCCTGGTTGTTCTGGAGGACAGTTTAATCCGTCCTCTCGTCAGCATTGTTTTTTGCTCCCCAAGGGAATATTCTACAATATGTTTCCTTTGACATGTAATACGACTGCAGTTCAGTGTAATCTTTTGCAAGATGATAGCCTGAATTATATAGAAGAAATGTTTTGCAGTAAGATTTTCGTTATTTCAGGAAAAGTTAACTGTTAGGCCTAGAGACCAAAACCTGTAAAATTCCTGAAAGTTGGCTGAACTAGTGAGTGCAGGACCCTTTTATGCAGTTTGAGTTTTGAGAAAGCAAAAGCAGAAACCTGAATGGAATGCTGAAATGATTTTTTGAGCTCCTATGGATGAAGAACTGCTATAAGACCCATCTCAATTTTACCTTTATTTTGCTAAACTATATATAGATTAGGCACAGTCATGTCCATTAGTAATTTCTGTCTTCCTCTCATGTAAGCATAAAACTAGTTTAACAGAGTTTCCTGGGAAGAGCATGATGCATCCAAAACACACAAGTCCTCATCCAGCTTCCTGTCTGTAGGTAATGCTGCAGTCATTTTGGATTAGCGATAAACGGTCATGAAATTGGAAACAGGTTCTCCCAGCTTTACACAAGAATCTGCAAAAACATGAATACTTGTACCCAGAAAGTGTGATTCCAATTCAAACATCATAAAATAATATACAGTGCATGCTTAACTGCATGCAGGGCCATAAGAACATATTAAATGACATTGCCAGATGCCAAAGACAAATATGGTTTCAGCATTCAGATGTATAGGAACCTGGAGGAGTCTATGGCTTAACTTGAACTACTGTCAGGGCTTTATTTCTGTAAAATTATTTTCTTACCCCATCATTTTTTGCCTGTAGTTTCTGTTATCATTCCACTTGTTCCTGCACATATGTTGTGATATTATGTTATGTGTCTGAAAGAGCTCTGATACAGCCTGAGTGCTGTTCAGCTGTGCTGGCTGGGTGACCTCACCATTTCTTGAAGCTCTTGAGTGTGCAAGTCCCCTGGAAGTGCAGAGTGATAGAGATACTGGGGAAGTCTTCATCAAGTTTAATGTAAAATGTATGTTTTTTTCCACAGGATGTGTAAGTCAATTGCCACCCACGAGCTTTGAGCTAAACAGGTTTCAGTTTTGCAGTCAAGTTATGCGAGGTGGGAGATCTGAGAGAGGAGAAGGTGGATACAATCATCTTTAGTCCTTCATACGACTGGGATCACAAAAATGACGATTAGAAGTGTTGATCTGAACACCAGCCCTGTGCAATCTGAGAAAAAAACACAGGTACAGTGAGTAATTCATAATATTCATTATTCTAAGGACTTGGAGCGTGAAACTGTATTCAAATTCAGAATCCAAACTGAAGACATATGTCATAATTAAACGATGCAAGTTGGGAGGGGGTAATCTGAGAAATCACTTACTCTGGGTATCTCATAAAAAAAATTGGGGGGGTGGGTCATTTGCCAACACATAAATCTAAATCTGGAGCTCAGCTGAAGCAGTCCAATGTGAAAAATCAACATCTTTTTGCTCATACTTCCTGAGATGTTTAGGCTTTGCAGCTTTTGCAAGATGAATGCTAGCAAACCAAGCTTTTTCAACCATAAGATAAAATAATAATGAAAGAAGGCTATGCGGAAGACCTGTAAAAATGGCAAAACTAGCTAGACTGCTGTTTTCCAAAATACTTTCTCTCATCTTTGAAATGAATTAGGGATTCCCATAGGCTTTCAAAGCGGCCTTGAATTATAGCGTTGGTGCCAGATGATAACATCTGTCCCAGTAGGAACTGAATCAGAACAATATAACAAAAGATCCCCCATACTTACCACTGCAAATATGGGTTAAAATCTTATGCCTTCGAAATGAAATTTTTTCTGTTGCTATCGCTGATATTGTTGCTTTTCTGTGGGAATTGCAGACTTGCAATTGCAATTGCTCCGTATCCTGTAATTTGTCACACCAATGGAGTTTTTAGGTTTTTACATTTAATGCTGGTTTTGTGGTCCTGGGGTGGTCACCAGCTTGAGAGTGCCCACTTAGAGTCTTGTCCTCTTAAATGATCCACAATGACCATTCGTCATATTTCACATAATATGCTTCTCCTAGAAGACTAGGGCAAATATTTCAGCTCTATCAGCAGCCAGAGGTGGAATTGAAAAGCCTTACAGTAAGAGTGCTTGCTAGGGGTCTGCAACTCGGAGGTGCATGAGGCTTGAGCAGAGATCCAAACGCTGGTTATCCACATCGCTGGCAAGCACTCCTGCAAGCTGTTAAGTGAGTAAGTCTTCAGCCATTTGCTTTTCCTTCATAATCTGCAATAAGAGCTCTTTTACTTTGCAGCAAGACTTTGAAATTTCTTGCCAAAAGCTTTCAATATGAATGGAAATTTCAGTTGCCTGGGAATAGATTTGTATTTTGTCTTGGACCCTCCTCCTTTATAGATGCAATCTTGTCTGCAAAAGTTACAGTTACAAAAAAAAAAAAAAAAAGTTAGCTTTGCAAGATGTGCCCCTAGTGGTTTTCTTACGAAGCAGGAGGAGAAAAGAAATCATAACAAACCAAACCTTTACCACCACGTACCTGAACGCTGTGAGATGGATTTTCTGTACCGTTTGAATAGTCCATTTTCTTCTACAATATGTAATCTCACAGATACAGATGATATGGGAGGAATATGGAAGACCTGTGGATTTACAGGTAAAACACCATCTCTCAAATATACCTGTCACGGTACTTGGGAGAATCATTCTACCATTGTTATATCTTCTTTCACATAAAACAGCACATAATGTTATTTCACAGTTAACATTTCAGATTTACTTTAATAATCTCAAATTACGTGTGACGTGCTGGACAATTGCCACAATAGTGCCTTCAATTGTCTGTCTGATCTCAGATATTTATCTTTAAAATGTTTTTTTCTCAAACAGGCATGCTGAAGCTTTGTGGAGTTACTAAGTCAGTCATTTTATACCAGGTTTCTGGTTTAGGTATCTTTGATTGTGTTTCTGCCCTTTTTACTATTTCAGGCCAGTTCTTTTTACCTACCTTGTCCCTTATCTGCAAGCAAAGCAGTTCAGTTTTGCAGGAATAACAGAGACCTTTCTCTAGGATTTCATTACTCAGTTTTTCAGAATCTGCTCTCATTCCCAGAGAAATGAGTTTGAATGAGTTAACTGTTAAGATAGTTATGATATTATCATAGTTTCTGGTTCCAATGACATCTAAATATCAACTGTAGATTAGGTTGCATTGGTATTACTGAGGCATTAATTTTACCTGAGGCCTTTTTTTTAACCTGGGAAAGAAAAATAAAAATCCAGCACAACCAAGAACAAGAAAAATCCCAAGCCCTAGTTGCAGGTAGGCTCTGAGGGGGCTAGGTTGCATTTGCAAAGTTAAATAAACAAACAGAGGAACTGCTGGCTAGATTCAATGAGCCATACTTGGACTTTCACAAAGCCACTGTTGAAGTGCTGTTTTTGCAGAACCACCACACTCCGCAGGTCATAAGGACAAACTAAGTCCATAAGGGAAAGCATTTTAGGTTAAAAAAAAAAAAAAAATAAGAAGAAGAAAAACTGTGCTGATTTGGGCGTGTGTAATCTTTACAGCGCTGCGAACACAAAATGCAGTAGCTCAGGCAGCATGTTTTTTGTCAAACTGCTGGCCTGCTTTCCTTTGGGGGATCTGGAGACATACGAAGCTGTGTAAATGGAATTCCTCATATCTAAAGCTTTCCATCCTTTGTTGCAGCTCTGCTGCAGATGCGGTTTGTATTTACTGCACTGGTGTAACCGGGAGTCTAAATGGCTGGACTAACAAGTCAGAAGGGTGTAACTTGGGGTGGCCTGGGAATTGCCCTGCAGTACCAGGTGCTGTCTCTCAGCTACTTGGTCTGTAAATTGCCCCAAATTTCTTACCCGTTGTGAATCCCAAAACCTTCATTAGTAACACCCACATCAGTGAGAGATGGGCTCAGTCTGGGTCTTAGTCACAGCTGTGACAGTGATAGTGATTAGTCAGAGATCAAGAGAGCAAGGTCATTGAATCTCCTTGCTAGATTTAGTAATTGCTGTGAGACTTTTGTGGGCTTCTGTCGTTATTTCTAGATCTTCAGTCGTAGTAGCATTCTTCTTGAAGATCAGAGACATGGCAGGAGGTAAGGACGACCAAAATTCAGGTCTGCACTTACGGTTACCCATATTAGATGTTCTGGTTTTGAGGTCTCTGCAGCGCTCTGCCCTCACAGGAGCTGTGAATAAAATAAGATAATAAAGTACTTCAGTCACCCATTTTAAAAGTGTGAGAGAGAGAAAGGTATTTCTTGATTGTGTGAATTTTTTTTTTTCTGTTCCTGAGGGACCGGTGTAACTAACATTGATTTCTTTTGCTTTGGGTTTCTAATCACTGGAGGGGCTCTGGCAGTGGAATTTTAACCCTTCCTTTTCTTGACAGCCTTTACACTGACCTTAACGTTTCCCATGGGAAATAAGAGAATTTGCTTAATCTCTTTGTATGGGGCTAGCCATGGGTTATTGAAAATGACCTGTTGTTATTGTGCCAATGAATAAAATGTCACAAGTAATTTTGGCAGAACTAAAGAGCAAACTAATTGAAGGACTAGTCAGTGAAAGTCAGAAACATTTCATCTGTTTTCAATATCTACCAGGGCTCAAATTCAGCTTTTATTTCACATATAAAGAGGTAAACTCTGAAGTATACACACCTCTTTCTAGTACTACCTATGGCACAATTTTTCATAATGCTGCATTAAACTATCTGATCAATAATCAAAGCAATCAAGATTAAAACTTCAAGGCAAATTGCATTGCTAGCTCCTGCTTTGAAAGGGAGCTTAGACTTTTGAAAGGAACAGGCTTTTCTTAAAAAGATTATTTTTAAGGGATATCCAGGAAAAAAAAAATTAACAAAAACCATTGTGCAACTGGTGATGTAGGATTATGTATTTATGAATCCCCGGGCCGCATGCTGCATGGAGTTGCAGCAGTTCCTTATCCTTAGAGATGGCTGCTCATAACTTAAGAATGTGTAAATACAGAACACTCCCTGAGTAAATACTATTGTTAGGAGCCAAGGGCTCTGCAAGTAACAATGAGTTATTGTGGCAGTTATTGTTTATGATACCTTTTAATGGAATCGAAGAACCAAGATGCAGCAGCTCCACACAGGAACGAACTTCTTACAATGGGGAAAATTTGCACAGATGCTTACTCGGTCTGCAAATTGTTTACTGGTAAATGACATCATTCTGCTATCTACACACTCCCCAGCACCTTTTGGTTTATAAAATCCCAATAGGCTGTGGCCTTTTATTTCTTTCACAACTTTCAAAAAGGGCCTGGCTAATGTAGAATTGCAGATTTTCTTTTGATGTGAGGTTCCTGCCAGTTTATACCCTTTATTCTTCTAATGTGTGTCATGAAAATAAAGCTGCTACCTCCATCAAGATTTTCTGAAGAACGAAGTGTGAGGACAAATTCTTTTCGGCATTACACCAAGGCAATGTGACTAACTTTTAAAGGACTGTATGATGTAACTGGGAGCAGTTTGGCTTTTGCTGTATAGTATATATAATAGAGATGAATGGAAAAGTCAGCAAGGGAATATTTTAGGCTGAGTGTCAGGAATTGTTTCTTTACAGTGAAATCTTTTATGATGGAGAATAGTCTCTAGAGGAAAATGGTGGGAGCTCCTTTACTCGAGTCATTAAAAACTGGACAAACCTCTAGGAACAAAGTGTGGAGCAGTCTTGCATTGGCAAACATATGAACTAAGTACCTACGAGCTCTTTTCCATCTCCAGTTTCCATGAAAGACAGATGGATATGTTGATAACCCTTGAGGCGGTTTTAGCAGTGTACTGCTAATGCAGCTCTTATATTTGCCAGGCCAGGTTTTCAAAAGACATTTGGACAACTGTGTCTGAAGTGGTCTATAAATTACACCACATTATGCCAGCAAAACTCTTTTCACTTCAGGGAGGTGGCTTCAGCAACAAGAAGTCAGTACGTCCACCGTTGTTTGCAACAGGATTTTTTCTTTTTTTTTCTCTTGGACAGCTAGGTCCATGTGAAAGACTTCCCTGTGAACTAATGGAAGAGAGGTCACTAGGTACCTGTTAAACATCACCCAGACTGAGCCTGCTTCTCACCTTCCCTCACAGTTGCTCTAAAGAATGCCTGGCTCAGAGAATCTCTTTAGTGAGTTTTAGAACAATCAATGTGCCTTGGCCCCGCCAACATCACCTTCATAGTAGAGAGGATTTATTTGCTTGTAGGGGGAATGGGGAAATATTAGAATTAACTGAGAGTGAATTGGAAAGGAGTTTCTACCTTACCAAAAAGGTAAAGAAGCTTAGAAATGAAATAGGAGTATACAGATGGAAATGTTTCCCATTGCTGGTATGGGCCCTTTTATACAGAATTTAAGCCACATAATACTTTCTTGGGTTTTTTTGTTTGCCTTTCACAAATCCTTTAAAAGTAGTCCACAAGTACTGATGAGAACCAGTGGTCTATGTTCACAAACAGCCATGAAAGGAAAGTGTTAGGAATGGACAAGTTGTTCTGTGTAGCAATTTTTGTTTATCAGAAGATGTCTAGGTTTTCTGTCTTTTCATGTCCATCAGTTCAAGTTTTTGAAGTTGACACCTCTAAGTTATATTTAAGCAGTATGTCTCACCAGAAAAATTCTGGGCGCTGATACTTGTTTTCAGTCTCTGCTTCTGGCTGAGAAAGTGTCCCTGCTGTAGTCGCAGCTGAGGAGCTCCAACAGCAGGCAAGGAAAGAGAGAGGAGTGTCTGCTTCCCTTTCAGTAAAGACTCCTCGTTACTACAGGACAATAATTAGTGTTTTATGCTGTGTGATTTTTCTGTTCTTATTAAATATTTAGCAAGATCTAACTTCTTTTCAAAGATTTGTGTGACACATGGATTTGAGGAATCCTTTTGGAGTCTCTGAACACACTGCAGAGCCACTGCTAAACTCCGTCCTCACCAACGCTGAGTCAAGGGGCTTTTCTTTGTTTTATGTGTGTAGAGCGTGTGGCGGTGTTGTGTTTGTAAGCATGGAGGGCAATAAAAAGTAGTCATTGCCAGATGTTCTGTTGAATGTAATTATTTTGAAAGTAGCTACCAAGAGGTATATGATACACCTGTACAATAATTATCTACCAGAAACAGCATAGGAGCTGCTTTAGCACAGGTGTTTCTGATGGTGATATTTTGTTTGTTATCTCTTTCAGGTGGAGAATCTATTGGCTGTTGATGTTAGTCTCTTACTCCTTCTCTCCTGTTCCACTGCTGATCTGGAACTCGGGATACACGCGCCTGCTGAAGGTGGCTAAAATACCAGGTAAAGGTTAAATCTGTTTTATTGTTTAAACCATGTTTGGTGTTGGCAATCAAGAAACTGTAAGTTAGGTTATTTAGTGAAACAGTACGCTGGGATTGTACTGTGGTGGAACTAGCTATAGCCAAAAAGGCTCAGGTGTGAAGAGTGCAAGGCGTGAGAGAAGACAGAGGCAAGGATGTTTTCTGCAAGATGCAATGTACTGGATTAATCTTAGAGTAAGATTTCATACCTTTTTATTTTTTTTTTTTTTAATGAGAGATACAGTTCATGCTAACTAACTCCATGTTTAAAATGAAACCAAAACGGGAAAAAACGTAGAATTGCAAGGGGCCCAAGTGAAAAAGATGTGATTATTTACTACCTTTATTAGAAATGTGCACAAAGCCTCCAATCAAATTCAAGGTTTAGAGCCATAATTTAGTGTTAGCATGGTTTCCAAGAAGACCACTGCTGCTTACTGTTGTCACTTGGGCACTTCCAGATGAGCTGAGAGACATCTGCTCATCTTACTTAATTTAACTCGAAGGAGTACTTTTTAGGTAAAAAGAGAAAGAAATTTGGAAGAGGAAGCAAGTGTCTTAACCAATGAATAATTATGATTACAGAAATACTGAATAATTATCATGAAAAAGATCTGACAGGACATAAACTGTGCTGAAAAATCTCCTCATCTTGTTAGGTAACCTGCCAAAAGCTGAATATATCCTAATATGTCATTTGCCTTATTGTAGTCATGTAAATCCCATGAACTAATATGGGGGGGGTGGGAATCTTAGATCAAACTATTTATAGCTGCCAGTGTGTGACAAGGAACTTTTTCCAGTGCACTGGGGTAAAGAAATGGGCAAGGAGAAGGGAAGCTTGGTATAGCTCCAAAAATTCTTTTTTTATGGCATAAGCCGTGGACTGTGGAACTGGTTGGGAGCAAGAAAACTGATTGCCACCCTGACTGTCCTGGCAATTTTGGTTTTTGGCAGAGAGGCTGGGAAAGCTTTCCAGCTGGGGAATCATGGGGGAATCACTCTGCCTGGGAAAAGGCCTGGAAAGGACTAGTATGTGTGGGGAAGAGAGCCCTACTCTGTAAGAGGGCATCCTTGGAGGGATTGGTGCAGCTGGTGCCACTGCTGCATGAGGTTACACTGGGAATCAGTAGGATGCCAGCAGGTTAAAAGGAGTACTCTTGGGAGAATTTATTCAAGCCTTTTTAAAAGTCCTTACATTTTCGTGGGGCAAAGTAACCAAAATATGTTATTTTAAACCAATCATCTAAGGCAGCAAAATTAAGTGCTTTGAGCCTGTTTTATGAGCCGTCTCTCTCTCCTTCTGGCTCTCTCTCCATACGTATCTGTGTGTGACCTGTTTTGAGTGCACAGTGTTTGAGCTCTAACACCATTTGAAAGTGTTACACTTGGCGTAAGTTAGAATTTCTAGCATGTCGGATAAAGCCTGGATCCTTTGGAAAGAGGAGATGCCAGTCAATCTGGTTTGCAGCAGGGGTTATGTATCATTTGTAAGTTTTTAATCGTATCTCACAGTTTTGAAATAATGTCCTTGGGAGCTCAGCCTGTTGTTTTCATCAGCTGACTGGCTCTGTTTGAGCACTGGGAAGCCAATAATTTGGGGATCATTGCTCACGCCTTCACAGAAGGTGTTAGGACTTACAAGAATATGAACAGAGCTTGATAGGTTGCAAATGGCTAAAGATTTCAGTTTATGAACTTTGAGTAAGATCATGATAAACAGACAGCAGTCCTGGTGGGCCTGATTTCACAGGAGTGCCTCAGGCGAGGCAGATTTGTAGAGGCGTAAGACTCTGATCCTCAAAACGTTTCCTTAGCTGATAAAATTCCCTTGGTCGTTCAAGCCGTGCCCTCACACATATCCCTGAACGTGTGGGGTTTTGTGAGTCCCAAGAAACTCAGCGTTTACGGCATCCACAGAGTCAGCTGAACGATCCGCACACCGCTGTGCTGCTGCCTGGGGTGGCGAGGGATGCCCGCAGGCGGGGTGCTTTGAAATCAGCCATCACGCGTGTGCTGTGCACTGCTGACCCTTGGGCAAAACACAACGGCAGCTACCCTTGAGGAAAGAGTGTGTGTGGTATTGCCCTCTTTATACAATATCTGCCAGTACGTGTGCCTTCTAAATGGGGAGGGGTCGTCTTCCACATTTTCTCCTTCCTAAAGTGATCCACTGTGCTAGGCAAGAGTGTTTTTATCCCCTTTCTGTAGAAGCTTGGACATTATCGTATGAGAGTCATTAGAGCAGAGGGACTTGCTCATCTGGAATGGAAAAAGTTTAGGTTTTGATCTCTGCTTTAAGAACGCCTTATAAATGTTCTCCAATGACTGCTTAATAGAGCAGTCATTGGAGAACATAGGCAGCCCTCAGCGTGGGGGTTGGAATGCAGATCTCCCCAACTCCTGGTGGCTGATAGAGGAATAAAATCATTAAAATGAGAAGAAAAAGTGCATTGAAAATTGTGAAACATTCACGTGTTATGGTGATAGGTGCCAATTAATCAGCTAGAGAAATTAAGTTGAGAGTAAGCTAAACTAGAGACTGAAAATAATCTAAAATAGATTAAGTTGAAAACAAAGAAAGACTCTGTAATTAGGCTATTGGCCAGGGAAAGAAAGCTTGTAAACAGGTCTTATCGTTGAGTTAAAATGACTGATCCTAGCATCCACTGATTCTAGCATTTATTTTCTTTTGCCTGGATATGTGTGCCTTCTTTTGGAGAAGATGTGCGGAGTGAAGAATTAGTAAAGTTTCATAATCTGGTATTTTAATAATAGCTGTCTGAACAGTTGGGGACTGTTGTGCCCTGCATGAGAAGGAAAATGATACTGCTGCAAGGAGAAAAGAAATCCTGCACTGAAGAGAAGTGTTCTCAGCTGGAGAGCCAACTTGATACCAACAGACCACAGCCGCCTCCAGACTGTGAAGCTGATGATATCATTACAGTGCAGTGCTGCCACCAAAGCACTGAAAACTCTGTTAAATGAATAAGAAAACATAAATATCAAACAGATAAAGACATTTTTTTAAAAGCTACTTAAAAGTGGAAGTGCATATTTAGAAATACAGGAGTACCTTCAATATTTTCATTGCTAACTTCTGACAGACAGCTCTTCTCATTACTGCTGATCTAGTATTCCTTCCTCTTTATTGCTGTTGAAAAGATTATTCGTAGGAAATAAAGACATACTTTGGGATTTCTGGAGGCAAAAATAAATACACAGTGTCCTCATGAAGTAATAAGTGAATAGGATCCTATTCTAAATATTTTGCAAGAGGGAGATGGGATAGGAACTGAGGCACAAGGAGCAAAACACGTTTCCTGAGGTCAGCCAAGAGGGAGGCAGTAGGAGGTCCGACAAGGGCTCCCTGCCCCGTAAGACCAGACCCTCCACAGAAGGTATAAAACTTTACTCAGGATTTCGAGTAAAGTTTGTACTTGATGTGGCAATTATAAGCGAGGCTAATACATCCTGAGATACACTTAACAAACATGCAAACTATGGCAATATAAATAAATGTGTGAATACACAACCTGTAGTTACTAATGGCCCTATGTCTTGCCAAACTCTAAAATAATTTAGCACAATAAAAAAACCAACAAAACAACCAAATACCTAGTGATAGATTTCTTCCATACTATAGTACATCTGTAAAGACACTCCTGGTACTAATGATGATTTCTTTGGAGTATAATGTAAAATAAGTAAGTAATTAAAAATTCTTTTTTCTAATTTTTTTTTCCTGCTTTAGAAAATCATGTTTTCAACTCAACAGTAAACTGTCTTTATCTAATTCTTAGCTGCATCACTTATTAGTGCTTAGCAACATGAAGAAAGCTTTTAGTGTTAACGGCTGCCATTTCTAAAGCAATTGTTTTGTATGACAAGCTATTTTTCAAAAATACAGTTCAACTTCCTGCAATGTGGCTATCTAAATTTTGGAGAGAATCAGGAAATTTGATTCACATGGGAAATATTTTACAAAAAATAGTTTTAGGGTATTCTCGAAGTGTCCACAAAAACTCATTAATTCAGACCTGTTGTTTCTGAACAAGCAAAATGTGAGGAAATTTAGTTTCTGGGCTTTGAAAAAAACACAGAGTTATGCTTAGAAAGGTAGATGAGCTGCTGAGGTTTGCAGGGAAGGATCTTAGGTGGGCAAGGGGTTGGAAGGATCTTAGGTGCTGCTTTGGAAAGTTTTCTTTAGAGCTATTAATGGAGCTTTAGTTACACTGCAGCAAAGGGGAGAAAAGGAAGCCAGGACAAGATACTATATTCTCAGAATCTCAGGCAGGCACTGTTTAACTGAATAGTATTTTCAACTCGTCTGTGAAGGCAGGTTTATCAAAGTCCCAACCTAAATTTATTGTAATGGCATGAGAGAGTCAGATACTAAAATTTAGCAGGAAGAGTGTGGGTGATGAGGACAGTTGAGAGCAGAGTCAAGGACAGAGAGTAGAAAGTGTAACTAAGGCAGGAAGGAGTGGTTGGGTTTTTTGTAAATACAGAGACCATAACAAAATTTCTAAAAAAGTTAAAGTTTAAGGATTACAAAGTATATAGTGTTGATTTTCTTTTTTGAAGCCCCCCTAGGAAATTTTTAGAGCATTTATGATCTTGGTTATAACTTGAATACATGGACTAAACCTGTGTTTTAGAATTATTTTGTAAATGTTTTCTGTCTCACCAAATGCCCTGAAAAATTATGTGTTATCACTTCGGTAGAGGGGCAGGGTTTTTGTTCTGAAGTTTCTTCATAGGCCAAAATGTGCTAGCTTTTTCTTAGACCTGATAGTTATGAGGAGATAATTCTAGTTCACAAAAAAAAGGTAAACTTTTATTAGATTTACCACAAAATGACTCTTGGTTCACTGGGCTGTTTTTCATGTGAAGTGTCAGCAGGGGGTCTGTTTTTTAATACTGTTCGGCAAATAGCCAAGTGTTACTAAGGATGGCATCCAGCTTTTTGAGATCAAGAGGTCTCAGATCACAGGAGAGAAATGGTATTACCGCCACTGCAGAGGCTGCCGAGAGGGGAAGTGACAAGGTTACTCAGTATTTTACAAATTGAACTGGAGGTGCTGGATAGAGAGTAAAATTTAATCAGACTAAATGATCATATTTCTGCCTTGTGAAACTAAAATCTTTTTAGCAATGAAACTAAATGATATCTTAGAAAATCCTTCTCAGCCTGACTCCATTCAGTTTCTCTCCGCTTTGGATTCTCTGGGCTTTCTTTCTTTTTCATCTATGGAAATACAGCATTACCAAATTACTCTTCAGCCAGTAAATACCAAATCTGCTGTGGGAGTTAGCAGAGCCAGCGGAGCGCAGAAGGACGTGCGCTGATAATGACTTCAGCAGAGCAAGAAAGGACAAGAGTGACACCCATTTAGTATCCTTCACACAGAACAAAGCAGCACCAAGGTTTTAAGCATGGCCGTTGCAAAACTCTTTGGGATCCTAACTCATTTTTTGCACAATGAATCTGTGTCAGTGTTTGATGTTTTAACTTAGTAGGTTTCAATTCTGCTCCTGGTTCAGTGAAGGCATTTATACCAGAAATTTCAAGAAATCTTATTCCGCTACCTGGGATGGAGGGGGAAAGCTATAAAAGAGTTAAATAGATAAAGATTTCCATACGTCCACCTACATTTTTCTCATTCCTCAAGGGTATCTCTTTTCCTTCTCCTGGTGCTGGGAATAATTTTTCTTTTTACTGTATTTTTTGAGCAACCTCACCTAATACCTTTTATCTTGCTAATAAATTATTTTTCCAGTAGTTCTAATTTCAAGTGTGTTTGAGACACTACCTGTGTCTTAAAATTGGTAATAAATGACCACAGTTCATAAAACTTAATCCTAGAAAATGAGAAACACAATTCTCATTTTGTCTAAGTGCTCATTTACATACCATGGCGAAGAGCATGAAGTAGATAATGGTTATGTATAATTTTGTAATGAATAAAACAAAGTTTATGAGCTTGAATCCACTTTCACTTACGGGAATCAGGTAAGACTCTTGGAAGACCTCTGTGGAGTTGAGGGATTTCAGTGCTAGTTGAAAACAACATAGGTATGCTGCAACAAAGGCTTATTTTGCTGCTTTTGAGACATCTCCAGTAAACGAAGAATAAATAGAAAATATTGCCACTACTCACTGTTAAGAACTATATTAAAGTTTTCATTTTTATTCTGGAAAGGTTTGTAAGAACAGTCAAGTATTTCCTTTCTGTTTCTTTCTGAAACTGGGCAAGTTTATGCCCCTCTTTACTTCACCATGGGGTGCTTTTGCTTTGGCAGGAGAAAATGCAGATAAATGAAAGCAGTCTTCACATCCCTGTGAAAGCTTTCTATTCATTTCCCTTCTGAGGGCAGAGGAGGACCTAAAAGCAGTTTAACCGGGTCAGATCACTTAGCCAGTATCCTGTCTTTGAGGCCAGAAGTAGGTGTTTATAGAAAAATGTAAGAGCAGAGCCTGAACAGTGATGATTATATAAAGGCTGACTGATATTCACCTGTGGGTTAAAGTCAAGCTTCTGTGTAAGGAAAAGAGAGGCAGCAGCTCTGTCCTCACTAGTCAATCTAGAAGGTTTTTCAGGTTTTTCCAAGCGTGTTTCTGAAATGACTTTTGAGATCAAAGAGGTTGCATTTATTTATTTTTTTTTTCAAATCAGGATGTCCAGCACCATGCTGACTTGGTGAGACTGTTCATTTGAGGTTCTTTTTTAAAGCTACTGAGCTGGTATTTTCATGGCACTGTATATGATGAATCCAAGGTCTCTATTCCTGACTGGTAATCACTGCAGAGTCCATTTTTTGTGAACAAAGTTAAGATTGTTTTTTTTTTTCCATGTGCTATATTCTACGTTTATCTGCATTAAATTTATTCTATGAACTTATTCCCGAGTCATTTAGGCTCACGAGTTGGCCCTACATAGTTGGATCTCATCTTTATTATCCTGGATAAGAGTTCCATATCACACCATTTCCCATAACAAGCCAAATATTTATTTGGGAGCTGAGAGACCTGTTTGTTTTGGAATAGGAATCTGAGTTTAGGTCTTCAGTATTGCTGCTGTTTTTTGAAATGTCACATAGGTTTTTATTTTTTATTTTAGTTTTGGATTAGGAGAAGGGGTTCTGGGCTGGACCCAGGCTGTTACATTTGGATCTCCGTGTCGGTTCCATCTACTGTTGGTTTGAGAGCTTTGATCAGAGCAGTTTGGGTACTGCTGTACATGTTAAGTTGCTCAGCACATCCTCTGCCTCACACTGAATTTGTTGGTACTGGCTCTGCTGCCTCCCCTGCATCTGAAGCACAGTCCTCTGCATCAGACTTCTATTTCTGTTCTATTTCTCTTCTCAGGCTGATGTGATAGCTAAGGAAAGAAGCGCTAATGTCATGGCCTGTTTCTAACACAGTCACAATTCACTTCATGCAGTACTTTTGGACAAATATGCTTGGAGTGATTGTATTTGTGTTATTTTCCTCTCTCTGTAGTATTCTTGGCAAAATTCTCGGTGAGTAAATGGAAGGGGGTAGGAAAAATAAGAAATGCCTGCACTCAGATCCATCTTTCCGTTTCCTCACCAGTCTTGAGCGTTATTCTTTACAGGTTGCAGGACTCGCCTTCTCAGACTTCTTTTCTGATTTGAGTTACTGTTCAATTTCTGCATTCAGTCTCCTCTAGACATAGGTGATACCCAGTCAAAGATTTGCCCTTCTCTCTAAACCCTGCTTCTCTGTTTATCTTCCTATTCTTCTGCTTTCCTAATGCCAACAGCAGAGCGTACTCTCCTGAGGAAATTGCTCTGTGCCACACATTACTGAGCTACAGCTTACCATCATGGCAAACTTAGCAAGAATATGGAAAACAGTGGTCTCGCTGAACGTAACACCTCTGTTGATTATACTGGGGTCTGGATTTCCCCCAGTATTAAAGTGCCAGGATTAAAAATAAATATTGGTGAGTGGATGAAAGCCAAAGAAAATAACCTGAAGATTCTAAATTTGTTTAATACCCACATTGGAAACTCAGAGCAACAAGTGAAGTTGAACGATAGAGATTTCAATACTGATGTGGAGGGCAGGAGGGGAGTTAGGTACCATTTAGGAACTGCAGTTCTCTGAAAGCCCTGGTGGCTGCGGCATCAGCTCTCTGTGCCCTGGGCTGCCTATAGCTCTTGTGAACTAGGGTTGAGCAGCACCACTGTGCAGAGTCCCCACTGCAGCAGGAATACCTTACCCCAGCTCGAGGTTGCCGGTACATTGCAACATCTATTCTATTTTAAGGCGCACAACTTTGGTTTAGGAAGAGACAAGCAAAGAATTGTAAGAAAGGCAGCTGGTACCATTATAATTAGTTTTTTAGAAAGGACATAAGTATTGCTTTATCATTGCATAGCGTTATGGAATGGAGAGAACACATGCAACATAGGATGGATGTGATGCGCCAGTGAAATGCAAGCTGGTCCTGGTGCTGGGTCTCATTGTGAGCAAAGACTGGAATAGAAGGTGACAATTTTTAAAGAGCAGAGCAAAGGCTTCTCAATAAAAGGACTAATGCTGTGGAGGGTCTGTCTATCTACCTATCTCGGAGACTTCTGGCAGACGTGACTGCCTTTCAGAAAGCAAGGAAGGGAGGTGGGTTATTTCCTGATCACACAGACTTGAGGTCTAACAGATGGTATGAACTGGCATAGCATGACTGACAATTTATCTGACTTGCTGTAGATGCTGTTACTGATGTGGGTGTAATCAAAAGTCTAGTCTGTTTTTAAGAGAGATGGCATAGACATCTTTCCATTTCTTTGGGCATCTACTGTAGGTGTTGTAATTCATAAAAGGCAGTGACCTGGCCCGGAGATGTGGTTCCACACATTTGGCTGGATGTTTATGCTGTATTTTGTCAGGAGACACAAACAAGCCTATTAGTTTATGTTGAAACACAGGATGGTGACTTCTACGAAGTGTGCATTTTTTCTTGTTTAGCTAAACACTTTCAAGAGTAAGGAACAAAGACAGACAGCTATTAGAGGATTTTACGTATCTTAATGTTACAAATGGGAACTACAGGATTAAAACGAAGACATCAAAATACCATATGCTGGTTTTTGTCCATTACAGAATCAACTCAGCTGCATGTAACTTTAGGTTCTTATTACTGCAGAGGTGAAAAATGCACCCTTACTGGGCCTTGTAATCAAATCCAAAACCTTTGATCCCAAGCCACTAAGCATTTAAATGCTCTGGGATCTTGTTCTTTATCTTCGTGGAGGTAAAAATAAATCCATGAAGAAAGTGCAGTAATTCTTCCATATGTTTGGACATACTCATTCCCCTCCTGTTCATGAATGTTCCTTAATGTTTTCCCCGCTAGTGGGTTTCCTTTAGTCTTGTGCAGATATCGGATGGATGATCGACGTCCTGGAACCTCTGTTCTCTTGGGCTCCCAGCCTAACCTTGAAGCCTTCAGGTGTCACATATATTCAGTGCCTTGGAATTTTTTTTCCAGCCATTTTAATCCTGTATCATCAATCTGTTAACAATCGCTGCATGTTTTGTTTCATCTCAAGAAACATCTGGAATAGTCATACGTATTTAGTGTTTTTTTGTTGAAAGGATCTTTTTTATTTGGTCTCATATGTCATTTTTCTTCTTTCATATACCTTGCTTAGCTACCTATTTTCACTTAAATATATCAGGTCATGAATTGTAAAGTGGATCCTTGGCCTGCCATCAAATAATGTGTCTGAGCAGTTGATTATTTATGCAGCTTTTTAATAGTAAGTCATCTGTAATCTAAGAGTTGTTTGACATGCCTTTTCAAAACCAGTAAATAAACCAAAAACTTAAAATCTTTTCTAAATGACCAACTATTGTGACTAGACACAAACTTAACAGTGCAAATATTTAAAAAAAAAAACAACAACAAAAAAACCAATTAGTTGCCAGATAAAAAGCTGACTGAAGGCAGAAACACAGAGTTTATCTAACAGCATGGCAGCCATAGCAATTTTAATTAAAAAATAATTACAGTGCAAATCATTGGTATAACAGTGCTCATCTCTCTTCTGTGATCTTCAAACCACATTTTGGAAGACAATGCTTCAAGCACTAGGCTAAAAAACAGTAATAAAATGGTGGTAAACGGGCGGAGTTGGAGAAGGCATTCATCTTTTCCTTGAAGTCATGCCACATACAACTAGGAGCAGTGCAAGAATCTGAAGAAGGACCAAAAAGGGAAGAAAAATGAAATTAGTCCTGGACTAGGGCACCCTTCTGAAATAGGGAGCCCTGGTCCTGACATGATTTGCCCTGGGGAGAGGAGAGGGGAGCATGAGCAGCATCTGACTCTCATGCCAACATAGACTTGGGAGACAGAAATATCCCTGAGCCTCACAATTTAGCTGGAGCCCCTGTGAGTCAAAGGCGAATTGTCTTTACACTGTGTCAGCTCCCTGTGCTTCTGATGTCATGGATATACATCTTAAACAGAAATGCTGGCCTTTTTATAAAAAATTGTCTGAGAGCTCTATTTGTTGTATACCTACTGTTTGCTGGGTTTTGAGGTTGTTTTTTTCCCCACTACTACTTCGAGGAGAGAAGATGATTTTGTAATTTGAACCACAAGCAAATTAACTATCACTCTTGGCTTGTACATTTAAGGACTTTTCTTTCAATCTGTTCTTAAAAGTTGCTCATCTGTACTGCTGGCTCCTATGTTTTAGGAAGGAGATGTAATGTCCCTATAAGCATTAAGATTTGGCCATGTTCTGTTCCAATGTAATAGTTCCTTGGAGCTGTAGGAAGTTTTATTTCTGTTGCACATCTGCAGTAAGAACCAGGCATTTGAAATCTGAGCCCCTTCAGGGCCCAGGTCTCAGAGATATTGATCATCTCCTGCAACTTTTTGTCTGCTTTCAATTCCCATTGCTGTCAGCAGGAGACGAGGCTCTCGGCACCTTGCAGGATCAGGCTTGCAGAGGTTGCTTTTGGAGAAGGTTGTCTGTCTATGTATTCAGCTGGCTGGATGACCTCTTGTCAGATGGCTCCATATGTTATTGCGCATCCCAGATATTTCTGCTGTCAGCTGAAGGTAAAACAATGTCTGCATTGTCTGGACTCGAGCTGAAAAGTTACTAAGTGAAAGCAAGCTAGAGTAATGGATTTAAGCTTTTTTTAAAATTGCATTTGATTTTTTTTTTTTTAAAGATTTTTACAGATGAGATTCCATTTTAGAATATTGCCTATATTGAGAAGGGACATCTTTGCTAGGAAATTCTGTGTTCTAGTCATTTTCCTGTTTAATAATTTAATATTTAAAACAGTTTAATAATTAAAGAAAAGGAAAGATTAAGTTCCAGATGGGACTTCCATCCGTTTCAGAGTAACAGTCAGGTAGCAATGAAGCACGTAGGTGACTCGAGATCTCCAGCTCTCTGAGGTAGTGGAGACAATTCATATGTCACGAGGTCCCCAAAGCATTTTGAAATGCAATAGTGAAAATTTAGTATGACTGGAAATGAAAACTACAACTGAACCAATGGGAGGTGGGGAAGAAGAAAACCTCACCTGGCCACAGCGTTTTCAATGAAGTACTAAGGGAAACGTTTTTTGAATCAGGCCCCCAAATTTTAACACTTCTGGGGATTTCCACAGTCCCTTTTAGCTGCTTCTCAGAGAATTTATGAATAAGACAAATTGTTGATGTTAATGCAGGAGCGCTTATACAGGAGGTGATAGTGGATGACTTCATGGCTCCTTTTTCCTTGCATTCTGCGAATAGAAGATTTTCTGGAGGGAGACTATACTAAAGTAAAAGCCAAGTTCTACTTTCTACAGAACTTGAACACTTTAGCTATAAATAGTCATACAGTAAAAAAAAAAAAGAAAGCTATGGCTAACATTTGAGGCACTGAAAGAGTTCATTTTTAGAAATCTAAGGCACCTGTTAATCCCATTGAAGTCAAAGGGAAATTGCATAGAAGCTCAAAAAAGCAAACCCAAACTATCTTAAATTAACCAGAAAAAGTCGAAGGAATTATTAAAATGTTGATCTTAACACCTAATGAGTAAATCCTTTTTTGTCCCCTACTTGCACATAGCTATTTTGAGTATACTTAGCATATGACTGTACTCCAGGCCTCCATTCTCAAATGGGACAGAACACTGTTAGTTGCCTTCCCAGTCAGAGCTTTGGTCTTGAGTTTTTTCTATTTTCCCTGGAGTCATACTTAGGCCGTATCTAGCTAAAGCACACAGTGTACTGACAGTTGAAAGCTGGCAATCTGAAAGTATTCCGTCTTTTCCATAGACTGAGTCTATCCTTATCCTGAGCAATTATTTTGGTAGTGCAGCTTCCATTTTCCAAGTAGCAACACTGCCAAAGATTTTGGTCAGCGCAGTGCAAAGCGTTCTGCCTAAAAAAGTTAAAGCTAAATCAATAGCATGTTGAAATCAACTGGTGGATGCAGAAGAGTAAACACAGAAAAGGCAGAAATGTATCTGCAAAAATTCGTTGTTTATGTAGTTCTGTTTTTGAAGAGAAGCAATTATGTTGGAAAGACTGTTGCTGGTTCCCTAGGTCAGGGGCTGCTTGCGTACTAGAATTGCTCAGGCAACAGCAGTCGCGGGCAGAGGCTGTCGGTGAGGAGGGAGGCTGTTACGCCCTGTAGTCCCAGAAAGCTGTAGTCCCAAAGCTCGTCAGTAATACAGGCAAAACTGATTTTTCTGTGCTTGTGGAGAAAGGTTATGGTGGGGGTGAGAGGAGGTGGAGACCTCTGTGCCGTGGGCAGTTGGCTACCAGCTACAGCCCCTTCCCCAAGATCCTGCTCTTTCTTCCCAGTCCCCTGGAGCATGACAGCTTGCTCTCTGTATTCTTCTAGTAGCTGTATATGAGGAAATACAGGTAGCAGTAAAGGTATTAAACTAAAATAGCTTAGTTCAGTAGCTTAAGGTAGGAGACCTCTTGTAGCTCCATCTTCCTAGATTTCGTTGTTGTTTTGGCAAAAATATCTTGATGTCCAGGTTAAATATAACTCATTGTCAGTTTAAAAAGACAATAATTTGCCTGCATAATACATAGTTACCTGAAGCCCAATGCACGTATTGCTAGCTGGTCCTTATAAAGATCTTTGCAGCTGAGAAGCATTTTTCCAAATGAGTTAAAAAACTGATAACATATTTAGTAATTTTCTGAGACTGAAACTTTTCTCCGAGAGCAAAAATTACTCATTTATGAAACCTCCTAAACCCAATCTGCTTGCCTGAGTTTCCTTGGTGTGGAAACCAGGGTGTGCGAAGAGTGGAAAGGGGGGATGATGCCTGTCCGACTCCACGTTACTAAGTTAGGGCATTGCCAGTATGCGTGTCTGGAGCCGAGGATGCTCTTAGATCCAATATTGTAGTTGTCACAGTGACCCTGGTCTGGGTCTGCCATGTCCTAGCTATTCACGGTCTTTCTTCT
Organism: Haliaeetus leucocephalus; assembly: GCF_000737465.1. Classification (NCBI taxonomy): domain Eukaryota; kingdom Metazoa; phylum Chordata; class Aves; order Accipitriformes; family Accipitridae; genus Haliaeetus; species Haliaeetus leucocephalus. Next base: position 1,008,604 of record NW_010972617.1, read on the forward strand.
GGAATAATTTTGCATGCAATATAACCAAAGGCAACACAAATCAGTGTTGTGTCCTGTACCTCCATTCAGTCAGCTCACTGCTGGGCCATCAGATATTCAAGTGTATGTTCAATATTATGTTTCCTTAATGTTAGATGTATTATTGATGGAGAACACGGTTTCTCACTCAGAATATTGCTGTGGCTACTGTCACGACCAGGCAGAGTCACCCTCTGCCTTCTGGCGTGCTGGTTCCCTTCCCCAGACAGCTGCGAGGGGCTGAGGAATGCAGCTGCCTTATGGAGCTGAGCTTTTTTGTCCATCCAGCTTTTCAGTACCCTCGCTGCAGGTAATCCATCCCAGAGAGGAGATAAAAGAGCACACCCTGAAGCGCTCTTACAGTCTGTCTTTAGATGGGAGGTGTTACTGTAGCATTGCTAACGAGTAGGAGAGCCTGTCTAACACAACATGGAGCTTGGCAACTGCCAGTGGGAGTAAGAATTTGCAACTCTTATGAGAAATATTGTTCATTTAAGTTCAAATAACAAAAGCTGTTGAAGAAACTGTTCTCCGTGGGATTAGTCTTATGAGCAGGGAAAGAGGTTACATACAAGTAATTTTAAATGAGTCACTCTAACTCATAGCATATATTAAACCAACCAAGTTAGATTAAAAGGCTGCTGCTTTGTGAGCAGGCAGTGCTAAGCGTGATCACGAACCAGGTCTTTTCACAACGATTGCATGAGTGGTTCACTCTCTGAAATAGTTATTCTAGACTCTCTGAGGAAAAATTTATTTGTGCTTTTATTTAAAGAAAATATTTGAAAATCTAGGTGCAGCTTGGTCTTGCTTTTCCCAACCGGAAGAAATATTCCTGCTTTTAAACAATTTTAACAGCTGCAAGGAAGCCACGATCATCTTTGATCTGTCAGTGAAATTAATTTTCGTTGTTAATAAAACCTGATATCTTGGACAGGATGTTCAAGAAATGATTGTGGACCAGTTGTAACCATCGATGTGCAAACAGGAGTCAGCATTAAACTTCTGCGTTTAATAGAACAGGTACACAACCTAAACACAGAGAAAATTGAGTCCCTCTGAAGAAACACGCAGTCTGCCTCACTGTGGGCCTGCCATAAATCTCCTGTTGCCTTTTCAATCCGGAGTTGTTGGCTGTGAGTGTGTAGCTGCCTTTGGTGGGAAGTTTGGGTACCTCTGAGCAGCTGGCTGGAGAGTCTTAAGTAACTTATTGCTAACCAGTGCAGACTTTTGCCGAAATATGACTTTATTGGTAGGAATGGGGGTGCTTCAGGGATTAGATATGGGTTTTTTGGATATCTCTGTGATCCATTTAGATTCCTAAATGCCTATCTTGTTTTAGGCTGTGTGTAACTGGATTCATGTGTCTTACTGATGTCGGTGGGACTATTTACTTGGGTTATTCATGCCCTTAAATATTTTAAGGAGGCCTCAGTAAGGTGTAACAGTAACCCTAAGATAGATTTGAAATAAACCTAATTTATTCAGAATTCTTCTTTTCATTGTATTGTATTGAAGTGTCAGATGTGTCAGTTACATTGTATTGAAGTAAGTCAGATGCTGAACAGGAGTAGAAACAAAATGATAGAGGTGGTGGCATTTCCTGTAAGGTTGCTGGTACAGTGCTTGTCATCAGATAAGGGGGAACAAAAGTTTAGCATTTTTAATATTTGAAAGATAATTCCAGAAAAATATACGGGGTAAAAAAGAGATGACAGCTTATATGAGGAATCTGCCCGGTATTATATCCAAAGAGACAATATAGCAGAGAGTTGTATTTGGGAAGTACAAGAACTGTTGTTGATTTTACGAAGTTATGTAGTACTTAACCTGGTATTCCCAGAAGAGAAAGAATAAGAATAAATCCATAGTTTCAGCCATCCACGTGAGGATGGCTGAAAAGAGGCAGTCTGGAGAGGTGAAAATGTAGTAATTTCCTCCAGCAGCAAACACACTGGAAATGAAACTCATCTCTCTATGCCCTGTTACCCTTGGAGATACTCTAGGGTGTTCTGCAGAGCCTCCAACTGCAGTTCGAGAAGAGCCTGGGTCTCCTGTAGGTCCTGTGCAGACATTTCAGATGTCTTTCAGCAACCCAGATGTACTGGGTGCTTTTGTTTAGGCAATGGAATCCCAGCGTAGTAGGCTTTGTTTTTGAGTGCTGACTCTTACTTGTGAAAAATTAGGCTCAAAGAGGTACTTATGCTCCTTACTTTTTAATTATTTTATTGGAAAAATAGCCTAAAAAAAAGGTCAAGTACTTAAGCGCCATGCTTAATCTGGGCTGGAGAAGGAACTTCATCCCTCACAACAGCTAAGGACAGCTGTGTGCCAAGTACTCATCCAGCCTTCCTGGGAACACTGGTCTTGAAGCAAGTGCCTTAATTGCATGTAAGGAAACAATACAGAATTAGGAATTCGGCTGGACCATAACGGGGGCACAGATCTAGTAAATGCAGGCAAGAGCTAGGCTTTTATATATCACGGGCACCTTTGGTGATGCTTGCACCGTTGATCTTGGTCCCCTAAATGCAACTCCCTAGGAGACACAGGTATTAGCTTGTTTTCCATGTGACTATCTAGTTGGTCTGCCTGCAGAAAGGTGATGCTGGATGTGGGCACAATGAGATGTTTTGTTGTGCCAGAGATGACTCATCCCAAATAAAATAAAGAGGGGAAATACGGCCTGCAGAAAATGCCTGCTCTTGGATTGATAAATATAAGAAGCTGAATGTGCATGTGAATTTACTGTGGGGAGCAGAACTGGATTTACTGTGTGTTTGTTTGGTTGGTTTTTTTTAGTAATTTAATCCTGTTAGTAAAGTGGCACTATTTTAATGTTTAACTTTGCATTTCTTTAAGAAATATATGAATGTTAAAAAGGAGGAGCCTAAACAATGGTAAAGACATGACTCTCTGGATTGTGCTTATTACTCCTGAAGGTGAAGGGAGATGATTATCTACAAAAACAGCTATTAAAACCCACTATTGAGTACAAAATCACGGGTGAGCCCCAGGACTCACAGTTGTGCCAGACCATAAGATGCACTAAACTAGTATAAAGTCACATTTGTATCTCCTCACCTTAGATCAGTTCTGAGGAGAGCTCTGCTGTAAGTCCAGGAGCATCTACTGCAGATCAGAGCCCACTTAGGCTTTAGGTAGGCAAAAGTAGAACATTTCCAAATATTTCAGTATTAACTTTGTTGTATATTAAATATCTTCTGGTTTGTTCTTCAGTCAGACAACACAGATCATCTTTCCTCTATACTTACAAAGTTTAGACTTCTATTACATACTTGGGTTGTTCATACTTGGTTTTTTTAAGAAATCCTGACTGTTGTTCATCATACTCATATTTTTAGTTAAGATGATTGCAATGTGAATTGAGGATGCTTTTCTTTGTTGGAAATCCTTTATTTGTCTACTTTTCAACTCTTGTTTAAAACAAAGTCTCATGTACTCCAACTCCATTATTTAAAAACAAAACAAAACAAACTGCAAAAAAAGCTACCCCACGAACCCAGAAAGGCTGATTAAAAGCTGGTTAGTCCTGTTTGTATGTGTGATCTTATCAGACTGGCCTTTTCCTTTCCAGATGTCACAGTTTTATGTGGTGTAAATGATACTCTCATTACCCAGATGGTCTAAGAAGGGAACAGCTTCTGGGAGGTATATGCTATTTAATTCTGTACATCCAGGGTCAATAAAAAAAGAAACTGGTCAGTAAAGAGTGTGAATATTGCAATATTCATTTGGGAGTGGAAGCCTGAACCAACTGACTGCACACTTGACCAGATGTGGCCTCATCTTTATAGACGACAACCAGACCACCAGTAAAATTATTCAAAATAAGACTGAGAGTGGCAATCACAGGACTGCTATTCTCATCATAACAAGCTCAACTGTGCACAAACAGTAAGGATCAGATTTAGTTCTCATTTACACTGGAATAGAAGGGCCTTGAAGGGAGGAGATTTTTTCTGGGATTTTTTGTTGGGTTTATTTTTTAGGGGGGTGGAGAGGGGAGTTGGTTTTGTTTAGGTTTTTTTTTTTTTTTTAAGAGAAGGAGCTGACAGTGAATTTAGTCCTAATTTTTTGTACAGATATAACACATTTTTTGGAAGCAGATAGGTAATTCAGCACATATTAATAGAATCAATAATTGGACACAAAGGGCTTAATTAATTTTGTTCTTCAATGATGGTATACCATGCAAGAGTCTCACTGAAAGGAAAGGCACATATCTGAGAGCAGAGCTGACCCATATAAAGAGAGTGTGGCCTCCCTCCTAAATGCTGAAAGCTATTGGATAGCTTTCAGAATGTCTCCTTGGAAATTATTCTAAGTCAGCAAATAATCAAACAGAGGGTATTTCAAATTACCTTGGGTTTGTAAATGCTATGTTAGTTTTTCTGGAAATGGGTCTGTATGTGGCAAAGTTTGCTGTTTAGCTGAATTAAGTAAAAAATGGACAGAAGACAACGCTCGTACGGTGCTATAATCTAACTAAGGAAAGCAGGTGCCATCCCAATGGTATTCTTGAAATAGCACCCTAGTATTCTAGTTTTGGGTTTGATTGCCTCCACTGCAGTTCCGCAGAGCCTGCTTTCTGCAGATCCTTTGGTATAAAGCTCTGCCAAAGTTTGCTGCTTCCAAGAGTTGTAGGTGATGCAGAAGTGCTTGCCTACCCAGGTGAGTCCAAGTCCCGGGAGATCCCTCCAAGTCAGGGCATCTGGGGAGAAGACCCCTCTACTGCCGCTTCCCCCATTTGCCTGGCTGGTGAGATTCATGCCTGTGGTAGAGAAAGGCAGGCAGGTTGATGCCAGCAAAGTGCCTGCCCTTGAGAAACGTAGGACTGGGTGCAAGTCAAAGAACTTTCCTGCTTTTTTCTAGCTTATGCTGGATAGGAGAGATTCACACAGAGCTTAGTGCACTCCCTGAATGCTGCCCTTTCTGTCCTTTGCCCCAGCTCCTCTGTACACTGTATTTTCAATTTTGGGTTCCAAGTGCTCTTTTCTCTCTAATAAGAGAGGTTGAAGTGTGGGATATTGATTTAGTCAGTGCTTGCTGAAGGTGAATTTACGATGTAGAAAGAATTATAAATGTGGACTAGAGTTCATGTCTTAAGATATAGGATACTTTTTCTGATATGATTTTTAAGTGTGGTATATTCTGCAAGAATTGCATTTTCCCACTTCTCAATTTGGAAAAAAATATTTCCCTTTAAGGTGAAGTATCAAAGAAAAGAAACAAGATTTGGGTTTTTTTTGAGTACTGAAACTCATTAGAGTTGGCCTCAGGCCTTACTGACACCAAACTCTAATGCTTCTCCTGTCTTTGATTTTCTGGTAATCTACTGGCCAGTTGACCTCTCAAACATCTAGCCTCTGGAATATTTTCCTGCTCACCATCTGTATTTTCTTAAGTGTAAAAGTGTGAGAAAAATTGCCAAGAAATGAACAGCAGAAACGTGAAGCTGAAATTTTACTTAGGTTGCTAATCAGAAAGAGAGCCTTTAGTGCTGTTGGGGAAATAGAAACACTAGCAAAGTGTAACTTGAAGATACACTTATTTGAAGGAAACAGTTAATATGACAGCATAACTGAACAAAAATCCATTAAAAGCTGTGGAAGAGACTGTTGTTGATGCTAATATAAGTTGATAGCCAAGGCCTGGAACTAATAAGAGGGTCTAGCAAGGCAGGGCTTCTAAATTACTGGGAAGGCAGGAGACGAACAGAGAGAAGAAAGTACTTTTAAATCAGCTGATCTGCTTTAAAGCCAATCTGTGTACAAATGGTAGGAACTGAAAGTAGGAATGAAAGTGTTTGCTAAAGTGTTCTGACAGGTGCAAGTGAATTATGGCTAGATTAGGTCGCAACTGGGAGGGAAAGAGGATGAGTCCCTGATGAAAAGTCAGGGTGTTAGCAGACAATCCCAACTGTTTTGGTTGGGTAAAATGTCCATGGGTGACTAAGGAGTTGGGAAAACTTGGAGAGTGCTGGGAGGTCTGAAATTTCAGGAAGAGTGTAATGCAGTGACAGAAGTAATTGTCACTCACCTCGTTGAGCTCTGATTATCTTTTAAGAGGCAAGTGAGATGTACTGTCATCTATACTGCTGTAGCTTGTCCAGCAGCTATGGGCAAAGAGAACAAGGTACTGACAGAAAAATATAAAGGTACACAGAGAACGTCTGCAACTCGGCTAAATTCATTTCACTTCAGAAAGTTTTCAGCTTCACATTCCCTCTGACATTCCCCATCACTGGGTGTATTTCTTTCTGCCCTGGTTTCTACCTGGTAATGGTTGCAGTGCTGTTCCTATTGCCTGCTAGGAAGGTCTCTGAATCAAATCCCAACTGTTGCCTTCCCTCTGAGTGTGCGGCTGTTTCTTTTTTGTGTCCTGCACCAGTGGAAATTTGGGGGCCCCAGATATGACCAATAAAATTCATACAGATAAGGTTCAGTGCTTCAGTTTTCCTCTGAAACACCCTTCTGAGCCAAACACATTTTCTCCGTAGGTCCTGAAAGGAACCAGTCCCAAGCCATACAGTATGCAGCCATTATGCAGCTTCTGTTTCACATTTTTATCCAGTGCAAGGTAATCTCCAGATCAGTGTCCTCTGGTGAAGACCATATTCTACCCAAAGGAACATCTTTCCCCTTGTAATCCAGTGATGGAACTGTAGTCTTCAGGGGAAAATGTCACTTTTCCGCTATGGGAAACTAGAAAATCTTTCCTGAGACCTCTGTTTAACTTAGTGGTGGAGATATTTGTTTTATTTATGTATTGGCTTTGCCTTATTGCAGTATCTGAGCACTTTTTCAGCATTATTTAATCAATAAAAGTGAAGCAGGATGCTTTTATTAACTCTTTTTGTAATTGCTTAAGCTTTGGAATGGGATAGACAGTTTTGAGATAATACAGGTTAAAAAAGATAAAATTAAGATTTGTGTATATTACTCTTTACTGTATCTGCCTGTTACGATGTTGGGAACTGGATGAGGTCTCATTGGAACTGATAAGCATGAGAGGTCATTTAGCAAAATGTCAGAAGCAGTTTATCTTGTTATTTAGGCAGCCTCTGCCTATTCTGCAAATGCCCAGAGCACCAGGCCACTTGCAGTGCTGGATCCTGACGTTTTCCCTGGGGTCTGAGTACATGTTCAGGGAATATTTTTAGTGGAGGAGTACGCATATACAAGAAAGAGACAGAACCTGAGTACAAAAAAAGAACTGTGGACTGGTAAATAGGCCTGTGTGGCAGTTGGAAGAAAGCCAAAGGAGTGCTTGGACTTGCTTATTCCTTTAGAGAAAAAGCAACACATGTGAGAGGTGACCAGAGACAGTGAGCATGCAGGGTAGCATTTGGGGTAGAGTATCTGATGGAAACAGTCTTGGAAGTATAAGCAAACACCCCCCTATCTCTTCCTGATGGATCTGTGCAGAGCTGGGGGAAGACAGGACTTTGTGCGCATTTATTGAACTTAAGTGGGATTGCATCAAGAGATGTCTGATGCCACTGCCAGTTTCACCTCCTAATGCAAACAATGTGAAACTCTCCAGATATATTATCTATATGCTTGGGTCAACTGGATCAGTTTTTCAATTTGTATAATTCAAAATTAAATACAAGCGAGGAAAGTACTGCTTACATAAGCTGTGTACTTTACTTAGCTGTTGGGGAATCTTACTGTAACTCACTGTGTTTTGAATTCCATTCTCAAAAATCTACCAGTTTTCATGCTGCAAAACTAATATTCTTCTTTCTAGCTTTACATTCCCTAGCCTCTCCTTTTTTTTCTGATCAACCTACTAAATGGGGTGGGCTTTTTTCTTATGTTTTTTTATGCTTCAGAGCTAATAATTCTTTAAAATAATAATTTATTTTTCCAACCACAAATACACCACAGCATAGAAAATGCTAAGTCATAGAAAAAATGCATATTGCAGCTGGAACTGATATTCAGTGCATTAATTAGATCCTTCCTCCAATCTTACGAAAACACAACTGAACCATAAAAGAAAGAACATTACACTAGCTCAACTAAACATACATCAGTTACTCATCAAGGAGGGACTCTTAAAACTCCTATTTTCAATTCTAGTCTCCAACAATAAAAGTTAAACCCAACAGAGAGCTTAGTATGGTTAGATAGTCCTATTTATTGCTAGTGCACTCATGCAGGAGGAAACTGAACAAACCTTTAAAATATTAACTGAAGCAATGCTAGACCCCCCGCTGTCCCAAAACAAGCATTTAACAAAACTGCTTGGGTAGAGGGATAAGGGGGAGAGAGAGAGGAAGAATTATCTCCAAGTGTGGAGAGAATGAGAAACTAAAAACACTCTACTGATTGAAAAATAGGAGAGAAGCAGTAGAAGATAAAAATAAGTAAAAATAATTACAGTCATTAAATAACCATGACAGAAGAGATGTCAGGGCAGAGGAAAAGCAGTTTGGAAATACAAGGCTTGGTTAAAAAGCAGTGGTGTTAACCCAGCTGTATTTGAAGGTTTGCTTACAGACAGGACTAAATCATAGTAAATGGATGTGAGTATTAGCACTCAATGTGCAATTGATGACTCTTCAAGGGAAGGCAGGAATTGAGATAAAAAACTGTTGCCTGGAAAACACCTGCTTGCTTAGCGCCTGATTCAGGAGATACCTGTTTTAATAGGGGTTCTTACCTTTTAGCTTAATTTCCTAAGAAGATACAGCTTTGGTCACTTTTTTTTTTATGGTTACTTACTGAATGTCTGTTGGTAGGTCTCCCACAAAAACAAATTAAGTAAGAATGCCCTCGCTTCCAAACTTCTAAGCCAATTACCCCCATTTGGCAGAGAATTAGTAATCCAGAGGGATTATTATCCCAAACGGAAGATAGCTGGGACCGAATATAGCAAAGATATTGTACTAATGCCCCTGTGGAGGGGAAAATTCAGGAAGAGCTCATCTAGCTATCAGAGAATCAATGTGAAGGAATAAGCACAGAATAAGAGGTTATCCACAGAAAAACCTTTTCACGACAGTTATGGCCTATTAGACAAGAGAGGATCCATTCTGGATTCCTTCACATCTAATGAGGAAACTCAGCCTTCCTACAGCGCAATCACAAAAACAGTGGATTGCAAACCAGACTTCTGAGGAAAAGCTCCCAAAAGCCTATACCCTATTAGTTACACCTCGTTGCCTGCCTGAACTTGACTGTGGTGGATGTCTTAGTGCCTACTTTGTGCGTAAATCTGAGCCCCCAAACAAGGTTTTCCTACAGGTGAGGTCTCTGAAAGGCTCTGATTAGTAAATATTTAAGAAAAGAAAAAAAGCGCCTCTGGTCTTGAATTTTCCATTTCAAGATACAATAATTAAAGGAGTTAACTCGCCTTCCTTCCCATGCAGTCATGCTTTAAGGCCCTCTCCTGGGAAGTGAGAAATGTGCAGCTGTGGAGGAAAATTAATCCCAGTCTTCACTTTCCTACATACATTTTCTGAGTGCTAGGTTACTCAGTAAATGAGGGAGTATCAAGACTAATCCTTAGTCTTAAGAGTGAAATGGGCTCTTCCGTCCGAAAGCAATGTTGTAGGCTTACACTTTGAAGAGGGACTTCATGCTGGGAATCCAGGAAGAAGGACCATCCTCAGAATTGCTGTAGGGCCGCTCTGGGTATTTTCCTATTTTCCTGCTGAGGGCCAGATTGAGGCTGTGCCCTTCTCAGTACAATATATAATATTGTTCCCATTCTGTGGTACCTGCCTGTTTCCTTGACTAGGAATGTGAAAAAGGGTTTAGGTGCCAGGCATCCAAGTGTTTGGTGTGTTGTTCTGGTCACTTGTGATACTTGTGGAATACAGGCCATATTCACTTCACGTGAAGTGCAAAAGGACAGCCATGTTCTATATATTGTTTGTTCTCCAGCAAGTCATAGGATACCAACCATAAACTAAAACAACGCCAAATTAATAGATGTGCATTTAGCAAATTCAGCTTATCCTGACAAAACTTCTCTGTAGAGCCATAGAGAAAAAATAAACAAGAGAGTCATCCAAGGGATAAAGAAGGGATTGGCTCTATAACCCTTGGTTTATAAACCGCCAACTGTTAATATCAGAGTTGCCTGTAGTTGTAGAAGGATTTTCTATCACCACTGTTGCAGGGACAACAGATGATGATATAATCGCAGCATAAGGACGTGATCCCTAAAGTAAAATATGTTTTGTTTTTGTAAGTGGGACCTAGGATCTGTCTTCATCACTTATGTTACGCTTAATGTACACTAATGTGACACCCTAGGAAAGAAGACCCTTGAACCATATGTGTCCTAAGGTATCTTTAAACTCAGTAAAAGCCATCATTACTTACTTTGTGTGCCATACTTCTATGTTATTGGCTGCCAAGTGCCATTATGGCTAATTGATTTACTATGTACAGATGTAGTGAACTTTTTCATGTCTTTGGACCAGATGTTCCTGAACCAGAGGTCAGCTGTGAGACTTGGTGTATCAATCCTTTTTTTGTGTAGCAGTATAATAAATCAGCTCTGCTGAAGTTCTAGGCACCAGGAAATTGAATAAACTGTTTTTAATCCTGCAGAGAAAGTAAATCTCTGCCAGTTGTCCTGTTTGTTGTGTTTTTTTTTCAGACAAACTATGTATCAGGACAGGTGTTCACCTTGAATTTTGGAGTTGCTCAGATGCCTTTGTAATGGAGAAAAAGGTAAATTGGAGTCTGTGGATTGATAGCTCGGGAAATTCAGGTGTACAGTTTCAGGTCGCTTCTTGCACTGGTTTCAGAGGCAGGATGTCTTCAGTCTTGTTGGAACACCCCGATCTTGTGAGCAGAGAGTAGATTCAGTGTAAGCGCTCTGTTTCTAACGACGCTGATTCTAAGCAACCAAAGGAATGGAAAAGCAGTTGTAAGTCCATGGAGTGACTTGCTGCGTTTTCAAGTGACAAGGAAAGTGCTATCCGTTCCACTTGTTAATGAGAGTATTAATGAAAATCATTTGATCACATCTTCTTTAGACTTTTTGAACTAGGAGTGTGCCTCTGGTCTTAATATTCTGAGAGGATCTTGAAACTTGTCTTGTCATAAATATCAAAGGACTAAGTTCTAATAAGACTTTAAAGAGTTAGGAGAAGATGATAAACTGAGTATGAATTGGCAGTTTCAGAAATGGGAAAATGTAAAGCTTTAAGGTATATTTGCTAGTCACTTGTGCTGGCCATCTCATTTCCGTTCTGGTATTTGCAGAAGTCAGTTGGTCCCTTTTCTACATGAGCTAACATTAAAAGCATGTCAACATCGAATGAATTAAGGTTGGTTGTTTTATAAACCATATGGTCTAGTTAAATCAGAAAATAAAGGCTTGATGAAGAAATCACTTGGTGAGGGTCTGTACAGGAAGTTATATGTTAACTATTATACAGGAAATCAGACTAGATAATCAAAATGGTACTTTTGGCCTCAAAATATAGAAATCTGTCCAATGAACTTTTTTTTGCCCATGTTTGATGAGGTAACTGGTGGTTCCTTTGAACTCCCTCAAACTGAGAATAGATCTTAGTGGTGTTTTAAATCAAATGGGAATAGCTCTTTTATATATCAAAGTACAAAGACAAAAACAAATTTCTGTATTTAGGAGCAAATAAACACTTACCTATTTAATTCAAAGACATGGTTCTTTAAATTTTGCAAGGCAGTATTTACAATCATTTTCTTACTTTCTTAAATGGAATGTAATGCTGTTACATATGACATAAAACTCCTCTCTCTCTCTTTCCTTCCCTTTGTGTGTGTGTGTGTGTACAGTAATATAGATCAAACAGGATATAAGGATAAACATGACTAGAATTTTTAAAAAGATTATGGCATTTCCAGATAAATGCTAGAGTGAGTACTTAAATATACCAGTTTATGACATTTTTGTTCACTACCACCAGGCTACTTGTCCAAGATGATAGTCATCATAAACAAGATCACAAGACTTCAGTTATCATTTGATTCATTCATTTTCCTTCTGGGACTGTATCCAGTTAGCCTTAAAGCTACTCGGGAATTGGTCTGCTTTATGTGTACATATGAATCAAATGGAAGCTGGAGCGCTAAGTTTGTGATCTTGCAATGGTAAGTTAATGTTGGTGACCAAAAGAAGGAAAAAAATCAGAAGATAGTAAAGTTAGTGCATTTCTCAAATATTGAGTTGAACATTTACCTAAACCAAGACATATAAAGACATATAAATATCCTTGAAGCATGTTTGACCTTAGTTACTTTATTGTTGCAGATACTAATTCTGAAGCAAAATATCGTCCTTCTTTAAAAAGCAATGTCTTTTTTTGGAAAATGTAATTTGCATTTAATTTAAAGATATGCATATGAGCTCTGTTTAAGGCTTTGAACAGAACCTTGAACACTGAAATATATAATTAATTTTTTTTTTGTGATTTGTCCCCCCAAAAATCTATAGATTTCAGTAAACTTAGTGAAGAGCTAGAGCATAAACCAGCTGTGAAGTACTGCTACTGTAGAATTGAGGAGCTCACTGGTCTGCCTAATCTTTTTTGTGTCAATGTAAACTATCTATAAAAAAAAAAAAGTATTGATGACACAAAAATATTAAATCCACATTCCTTTTATCTATCTCTTTCCATTTGGGATTAGAGCTCAAAGAGCCATGGAATTGCTTTCTAATGAGATTTTGAAATTCTTGTAGCAGTACCACAGGGAGCTCTTTTGTCTGTGAATTTGCTGGGATATAACTCTTTCTTGATTTCAAATAATCCTTTAGAAACATTAAGGACTTTAATTTCAGTTCAAGAAATAATACTTTCGAATCTGACAGTAAAATTGAACATTAATTTTATCTGACTGTGGTACCATGTGGTTGCAAAGTAAAAAGTTTTTGCAACAATCAAAATTGAATACCATGTAATTAGGAATTTCATCAGACTGAATTGTGTTTAATATCAACCATAAGTTTTATGCTCAAAGGTGTAATGTGCTGATATCAGGTTAAACAGTATTGTTGCCACTGAAGTTAGTATTGACAGTAAATGTTCTCTGTTGTGTGTCAAATTCAATATTTGTCATTATTTGCAAAATATTTGCAAACATAACCATCTGAAATACTAACAGTTCAAGGGATTTAGAATTTGTGTTCAACTATTTGATAAATTAAACATGAGGGAGGAATACCTAATGATAGTAAATGTGACCAAACTTTGGGCAGAGAGTATGTGTAAGTTGCAGATATCTGGTTCCAGGGTGAGCAGGATTTGGTGGAAGCCCAAAGAGGCTGGAGGGAGGCTGAGTGTGGCTGGGGTGCTTTACGCAACAAATGTTTCACTAAACCTCTGGATACTTTAAAGTTTATTTTCTTGCTACAGCTGAAAACCTGGTCCTATAGCTGGAGGAATTATGGGGAAAATTATTAATATGTATTCTCATAAACTGAAAATTTCCTTACTTTGCCATGCTGGTTCTATTTTTTTTTATTATTATTTTTTTGTGTGTGTGTGAACCCATGTAGTAGAATAATCCACCTCTGGGCTGGTAACCTAAAGCTGTTTGAAGGAAGGCATAAATTGTCAGTTTAGGAATATGCTTCTTCCCAAAGCCAAAAAACTTGAACTGTTTCCAGCAGCAGTAAACAACACCAGAGCATAGTGCCTTGCTGTGTGAGTAGTCAGGTTAGCACTGTGATCCTGTATGGTTGTAATTTCATTCCTTCCAGCCCTGGCTTTTATGCCATGTTGATAACCAAGAGGGGTTGTTACAATCACAGATACTATAATAGAGGGAGAGTTTTATGGAAATATATATTTTTGCTATTGCTTTGGCACAGCAGGTAGCTCTGAGCTCTCAGTCAGGATGACAGTATTTAAGTATACTTATGTGTACATGTTCAGGGCAGTTACTTGTGTGTTTAGTGACCAAGAAAAGTCTGATGGAAAATGACAAAGATTATTCAATTTAAGTGCAGCACCAGCATATGTTACATTTCCTTTTGGGCCTGCAATGGTGAGGAGCCTGGGTGATTAGAAAAATCCATTATTTGTTTACCACAAAACCCTTCAATTACATCAGATGTAAAAAGGTTTTATTTTCTTGCAAGTCAGAGCAAGAAAACATGATTTTTGCCTGCATCTCCCTCTAGACATTTCTTCCCCCAAATCTCTGTACTTCAGGTTTCCCTGGAGGTTATGTCCACAGTCCTACAAACCTGCCTGGTGCTTCTGGGGTGATACCCTGTCCCTTTCTTGGGTTTGGCCATATTTGGGGGTTTTTTGTTATTTTTTTCCCCCCCTGAATTTTGCACAGAATCTTTTCTGAAACTGTACTCGGTGAATATTCCTCTGTTCACACACAGCTTTTTGGGGAGTGGAGGCAGTAGCTGTTTCTCTGCCCAGAAGTGCCATGTTTTCTTGAAGTTGTCGTCAGTGAGCGTTGCCTCCCCAGTGCTTCCCCAGCTGGTGGTGGTAACCTGATTTGTACCCACCAGAAGTTGAAGCTGGGACAAGCCTGGCTCTTCGGTGGGTGTTTGCGGTAGGGTTGTGCGCAGTGTCCTGTCCTTCCCCGTGCGCGACTCTCGAGTCGCTCCTGTGTGGCACTACACCCAGCTGTCGGACATGTTTGCACACGTGTATCCTGCAGGCCAGCCTCTGCCAAATCCTCCGAAGCTTTTAATCAATTGGACTTTTTTGTAATGGGATTTACCTGGGGTGCTGTATAAGGTGCGGGTGCCCAGGTGCTGGTATTGGGGGGCTGGAGGGCGGCCTCTGTGAGGAGAGGCGGGGCCTGCCCCGTGGCGGACACGGCCGGTTCCAGCCGGTTCTGACGGACCCACCACAGGGCACTGCTCAGCCCCTCAGCTGACCTGATGGCGCCTCAGGAAAAGCATATTTAAGAAAGGGCAAAAAATGCCAAACAGGCAGAGGAGAGGGGAAGAAAAAAAAGAGTAAGAAACAGCTGAGGGAACCCAGAGACCCATGAAGAAGAGCTCTAGCCCCTGTCTTCAGGAAATTTTTACTCTTGGAAATTCAGTTAGGAAATAAATTATGAAGGAATTTACACAGAGTGAAGTTAGTAATCATATTCGTACAACATACGCTTATGGAAGTTTATATCTGTAAATTTGAAATAGGCCACACTGCATAAGTCCTTCACATTTTAGTAAATGCGTATCTTTAGAGGTGAAGGAAATAGTTGTATATTGAGCATAAGTACTGTGAATTTTCCAGATTGAGAAATAGTGGGAATGTGAACTATTTTGTTTACCGCTTTTACAAAAGTTGTCTTGCAATGTAAAATCATAACGTAACAAGTTTTTCAGCTCCTTCCCAATTTTCATCTGTCCCCTTTCTCCTGTTAGTTAATGTCATGGTTTGTTTAGATAACAAAAGGAAAGCTCGCTCTCATCAGACAAACAAGGTAGGTAAGAAAAATACTCTTCTGTGATTCTGGTATCTGCATTAATGATTCTGCTGATTTTGACAGTGAACTGACAAAAGAGTATTTGCTGATAGGCCGTGTGGTAAGCAGCACTCGCTCTCCTTCCACAGCTCCTTTACGTGGTGACGGTCTTGTGCATCCTCAGACGCAGATCATGTTCTGTCCCAGAGGTGCCTTTCCCAGGTCTCCTAAGTAGCACCTGCTTTTATGAAAAAGGAAACGGTGCGTCAGAATTTCATGCACGGATTTGATGTAATCACAAACTATTTGCCATAGACAGATAGGTACTGTCAACTTCTCTTTGGGTTGCCTCTAAAAATCTTCTCAGTAGTGCAATCAAGGGCAATTACTGCATCATTTGCTTGTGTTTATAACATATTAGAGCTTTCTGGGCTTAAGCACTGCAATCCATCCTGATTGCTACCAAGTAATACTTTGCAGACTTGTAAATCAAAACTGTGGCTGATTTTCAGCAGCATGATTGTCATGTTTTTGAAAGTTTGCTAATTAAAACTTTATGAGCATGCAATTAAAAAGCAGGGAACAGTTTCCCTGCGTTGCAAATGAAAATAAGACATAGTAGTCTCGGCAAAAATGAGCCTCCTTTGTATTTGCTTTTCTTAAAAAAAATAAATGACATTTGGTGGTTTCATGCTTTCCAAGCCATTTACCACATTTGTCCTTGAAACCCTCTCTTCTGGTTGACTTAACAGCATGAACTTAACAAATCAGACTGCTTAGTTGGACCTTCTAACTATGCTGCATCTTCACGTGCAACCTTTGTCACTGATTTTGTGTGCTTAGCAAAAATAAATCTTTTAAATCGAAAACTTAGTGTTTTGAAGTATAAAATACTGTTTAAAAAAGCTTTTTGGGATCCAAAACACAAGCAAACATTATTCAGATATCTAAAGGCAAGGTTGCTGGAAATCTACAATTAAGATAGGAACAATTGAAGATAAAGGGAACAGAATTAGTAAGATCTGTTGACTTTCAGAATATATCCCTCTGGTGGGTTTCTATGAACAATATGAAAAAAAAAATGTAAGGGTTCCTATTGAAGCTATTGGGCTGAGCTTGTATTTTGGGTCACTTGATAAACTCTGCAAATCATGACTGCTCTGATTTAAGTTTCAAATGGGGTCACATGTAGAATGCCAACACTTGCTAATTTTTAGTGATGACAAATAATTAAATTCACTTTCATTTTGGACTACCATTTAGAAGATGCACAAAACTTGAAAAATTAATTCACTTTAAAGTGCTCCATCTAGTCTCAATAAAGTTGTCAATGTAATACATGGAAAAATAAACGTATATTAAGCAGAATAGTTCCTCTTTTACTGCAGTTTCCACTTAATCATATTTCTGAATGTAGAATTTGGAATCGGAAGAAAACAAGAAGCCATGCTGAAGAGGTATGGTTGTCTGGAGTATGTGATGTGATCATATCCTTTGTTTGCAGCAACTGAAACCCAGATGAGGGGTAATAATACTTTAATTGGGAGATCTAATGATCACGGTTCCCCCCCCCTCCCCCTTTTCTTCCCCCCCCTCTATTCTAGCTTTGACTTAGACATACATCTTAATTTTAGATGTCTGTAGTTTGGTGATGTGAATCTTGTATCTACCTATTGTGCTAGTCCTATCACTCTGTACTTTCTGTTTGTTCTTTGCTTTACTGTCAAACAACTCGCAATTTTCTTTCTTTTCTCAGTGATTTTCCAGGAAGTCTTGCTAGCGTAAATGCTCAAGGGCTACATAAATACTATGTAAGTACTGAAAGATTATAGGGCACATCTTAGAAGAAAAGTATGGTTCCGTGGATGAGTCACTGAATTAAGGCTTTCTGGACTTTCTTCTCAGTGTTACTACTGGCTCTTTGGGCGCCTCTCCTCATCTTGCCTGACCTCTAGTTTTTTCAACCACCTCTTAATCAATTGACTTGGCAACCGTTTTGAGGTTCTTATTGACAGTATTTTTTCTTGTGATAGGCATTGAACAAAGAGAACGGCTTCTAAGCCTTGTATCACAGAGTTGTTTAATTCTTACCATGATTGGAATCCCTGTGTATAGTGGAAACCCTATTCCTGTAAAAAAACAGATAGAGTGAAATGAATTTAAATTTTTATGACTTTTCCAGCTGAATAATTAGGTTGGTGTAATGCGGGAAGTATGTATACAGAAAAATATAAATTTGATCACAAAAAATTTGAAAGCAAATCAGAGCAGAAGGCATACTTTGACATTTATTAACATGCAAATTAAAGTTATCATTGCACAGAAGGGATAGTGCCAGAATGCCAAGTGGCAATTTCCCAGTATCTGTTACAGGATAGCAGTACTAATTATCTGTTCATTCAGCGAGAACCAGCCAGCCTGGAACTAAGTAGATGGTAGTTCTTTGGAAAATGTCTGTGTATTACTACAAAGGCCATTGTCCTATCTATGCCCTTTGGTAGCTATTAAAATACAAGCTTGATTTCCTAATTTCTCAGTGGTTGACTTTACATATTTAGCATATATGTATAATATACTTTTTATTGTAATTTCAGAGTTTTTTAAAATGTTACAAACTAGGGAGGGAATAAGGGGTAAAGACAACCCTATGTCCACCCTACATAGGTCACTGGCAGGTTTTAAACTTTAGCTTACTGTGTTACCTTGAGTACCGCAGCAATAAAATGCTAACTGATGGGTGTTTTTCTTTAAGTGTACCTGCCACTAGAGGGGAATGGAAGCACATGTTTTGCCCCTGGGTTTCACAGCTATTTGCTCAGTAGAAGAGTGATGTCCTAATTACACAGTCCTGGAAGAGCCTGCTCTCTCATGGTTCTGTCTGTCCCATCTCTTTCCGGTCTGTGCATTCTCGAATTTTTGTCTCCACATCTGTCCCAGAGTCTCTCTTCCATTCATCTATTGCTCCTTCCCACAAGTTGTCCTCTTGTGTGTCACCTGTGATATCCTTCCTTTTGTGTCAACTCTTCTTTCCTTCCATTTCTGCCATTCTCTCCCCAAAGCCTGCCTCTGCTCTCCTCCCCACCATGTGTTCCCAAAGTCGTTCTGTTCTGTATGACTTTCCTTTTCTGTCCCTTCCTTTGCAACTAGATCAAGCCACTTCCTCCTATGTTTCTTGCAGATAAGAGCTTGGAAATGAGACCTCAGAGATTTTTGTTCTCTGATTTTTTATTCTGATACTTGGTAGTGTAGGATCCTCTGGGAAGCTGAAAAGCATCAGTGGAGAAAGATGTGGTGAGACCCTGCAGTCCTGGAGTGGAAAGGGTGCAATCCCGTTGGTGTGAGCTGTGTGGGGCTTAGAGCATGCTCAGTGCAGAGACTATCTCTGGAGAACTGAATTACCAAACTCTTTCATGTCTCTACTGAGTGACTGAAATTATCGGGATATATGTAACGCTGTCGATGTTGAGTGGGTTTTGAACAGTCTGGGGAAAAAGATGCCTCGGTTCTGAGACGAACATTGGAGAGGCCCTAGAGCTTCTTAATCAAACAGTAATAACAATGTGATTAATGTGGCTGAAATAAGTCTTCTTAAGGGGTCTGTTCATACCACCTAAGCTTAGGCACCTAGTTTAAGGATCTAGGTGGGCCCAGTTGCTGCAGGTTTTTGGTAGTCAGTAATGAAAAAAAGATTCCCGGGTTATGTTTCAGATTATCAAAGGTAGATTTCTACTCAGGATAGTTCTGGAATAGTATGTCTTTTGGTGTTCACTGTATATGGAGCTTAGCGTGACCAGCCTTCTCATGTGGGAACTTTAAATTAGAGGTCTAAAGTGGAGAGGTATGAAAAAAGCATAACTTTGTTCAGGGTAATAGATGTATCATTTTTAAAAAAATTTATGAACTGTGCCCTATATTTCACCACGAGGCAGAGAAATGTCCAAGAACTTCAGCCCAGTGACTTATGTTTGCTAAAATGATAAGCAAAACCTGAATTCGTGTAGTCCTGTAAGTAAGAGTTAGCATTTTCACAATCTAATATATGCTGTTCACTGTCTGTGGGAAAGAAGCTGCTGGATAATTAATGAAGACATGTAAGGAAGGTTGAAAAGGCATTTCTTAAAGTTTCCTTTGAATTGTGAGGTTCAACATTTGTTAAGACAGAAGCAACATTAAAAAGAAAGTAGCAGGATCAGCAATTATTAATCACCTAATCCAGGATTTATGCCACTATTTACAAACATTAAAATTAGTTTTCAGGACGGACCCGTCAGGCTGTGATTACCATCTGGTCAAATTGTACAAATTTAGAAAATGAAACAAGCTTTTTGTTGTGTGTGTGTTTAATGATTAATAAGTTAGTGATAGCAAGCTGTGCATTACGCAGTGTATGCCAGAAGGCTCAGGGAAATCAATATTACAATCCATCCATCCATTTCGTCCATAGAATTTGCTCACAATGATGCAGTGAGGGATGAGGAACGAAAGGCTTTTTTAACAAATGTCTGTAAAAAGCATTAATTACCTCAATCATGTATAAACAGAGCTGTATTTTTCATAAATTTTCTTGACCAAAGTGATTGACCTAAAACTACTTGATCCCAATTAAGAGTGACGAGAAGGAAGTGAGTAATATTTTTCTGTGGCTAACATGGTCTAGTTTGCTTTATCATGAAAATAGGCTGTTCCAGAAAAAAAAAAAAAAAAGAGAAGTAATACTCCAAACAAACCTTAGACGTTCTCACATCATGCCTATAAAATAGCTGGTTAAGAGTGATTAATCCCAGTTTGAACCTGAATCAGAGAAGTTATATGATAAAAGAATTTTTTATAGCTGCTGAGACCTTTCTGAAGTCATTTCTCCAAAGAAGGAAATGCTGGGCTGCATAGATACATTAAAGTTGAGAACTCATTTTTACCAAGATTCCAAGTGAAATGAATAGAAGGAGAATAAAAAAGTGCTTTTCTGCAATTGCAATGTTGCAGAATATCGCTTAGAAGTTAAAATGAAAAAATATTCTAAATGTCTAAATTGTGTAAATACTTTGAAAAATAAAAAGGTGACAAGCGCCTTAATCAGAGCCATCTTTTTAAGTGGTCTCTAAAGTAAGACAAACATACTTATTTTTTATGTGATTGTTTGCTCTTTAACAAATTAAAATATAAAGAAAGATTAATTTTCCATACTTGTGTGTCCATAAAAGGTTAGGGAACACGCATTCATTAGAAATTACCATCTGTTCTGTCCTACTCTTGCATGTTTGCAGTGCTGACATGAAGAACAGGGTTTTGTAACCTAACGCTAGTAAGAAAGGCAACAGGTATAAAATGAGGCTTAAAATGTTTTTTATATGACTTAATAGACGGATGATAGTTAAACAAGCTAAGTAGGGTGACAGGTTCAACATTTATATGTACTTGTATCTGCAAAAATTCAGTTTTGCCTACCCTCAGAGGTGTGTAATGCTTTTAGGTACCAAAGCTTTCTAGGAAAGTCCCAATAGTATCTCTCTCTCTGTTACTAGATATGCACACAGCCACCTAAGTTGAAGGCAGCTGCCTCTAATTCCTGCCTAAGTCGTACAGGACTCAGTGTACAGCTTTGGTACTTCACACACCTCACCTTCAGGATTTCATCTGGCAGGCATACACAGAGCATGACTAAGTTTCACACAAAGACAGTTTATATTTTGGCATTTCAGAACAGTCACAGGGAAGGAGGAGACCCATGTTACAGTTCCTAGCTGAAACCTGATATCTCTCTTACTATGAGAGTGCTATAACCATTAGATTATATGTGTTCTAAGATTGTACTCAATTAGGTTGTTCTACCTAAAAAAATGCCTGTGCAGTGAACAGCAGTGTGAATTTACAGTACCCTTGTTACTCCCTGCTAGCTCCCCACATGGGAATGAATTTACACATTTGAATTTCAGTAAGGTGCCTTTTACAAAGGCACTTCTACTGTGTGCTCTGGTTATATACACACAGCCTTTGCTAGCATCTGATCTTCAGCCACAACTTATTGACCAACATATTAAATATTGCATCCCTTTACATCACCTCTGGAGCTAGAGGAAAGCCGGCTAATGCTGGTGAACCTGTGATTCCCCTGTCCTTCAGGTTAGACAGTAGTAGATGAAAAAATTGTAAACATACAGAAATACAGGCGTGGACGTTGGTAATTGAGAGGAAGAGAGGTAATAGCTTGTAAAGCTGCCTTTTTGGTCTAAGTGGTCACTTGTGGTTTAAACTAACCATTTTGATTTTACATAGAAAAGGACTAAGAGTTTGCTGATGGTCATGTTCAAAAGCCAGTACTGTACAGTGGAGATAGTTAAGTGTGTGAGCTCTTCTACTTAATTTCATTGCAAAGTCAAGTAGGATAATTTAAGCATGTTGAAATGTAATATTTGAGTCTTGTGGAATGATTTTATTTTTCCTGAGTGAAACTGGAAAAAAATCATCATTTTACCATGATATGGCCAAAATGGCAATTTCAGTAGAAGAAAAAAATCCTATCTATCTGATCATGTTGGGCAAAATCTAGGGCTCAGTAATTTTGCAAGTCATTCATTTATTTATGAATGTAAGTATAAGACCCATCTGTTAAGCATTCAGTCTTCTGATACATTTTGACTGTAAAGAGTTATATGCTACTGTGAGAAATTAAAACATTTTAATAATCCCCTTCTGTCTAATCATTGTACTTTCAGTGAAGCTGCTAAGAATTGTGGCATCTTTTAGAGCAGGTAGGTTGCAATCTACTTTTTTTTTTATGGTGCTGTTGTACACTCTCACACAGATAAAATTAACATTCTGCAATTATAATGAAGATCTAGAATATAACTGTATCGTGGTGTGCAGTTTTGGGATTGTTACCATACAGTAGTTTTTAGTTTTGCTCAGATAGTTAATTCATCTGTTATTCAGCCAGTCACATTTTTACAGTTTCTTGCCTTCCTTCGCTTTTCTCATACATTCATATATTTCTTATAGATGCATCTGAAGAGTAGTGGTCTACCCATCTTGGTTGTAGCTCAACATAATTCAAAGAATTAGCATTTAAGACTGCAATACTTAATGCAGAAACTATGAACACCTTCCTGTTTTACTAGGGTTTGAACACATTTTTTGTACTATGGTAGGGCAGAATACGGTGGTGACCTCTGCCATGTGTTCAACAAGGCTAAGGGACCTAATGTCTACTTAAAACTCATTTTTTATGATAGAGAGGATATATGCTCATTTTCTCATCTGCTTTTCATATATTCACCCTTGCAGGGGAGGTAGCCACAGAGAAGTTAGAAATTTGTATTTTAGAGCTTATATTGCAGGGTAATTGTAGCTTGGCATGCACTTTGCTTGATGATAGGTGCTTTTCTCTGACAGTTGAGCAGGGGGCTTTGGCAAAATGCTGAGATAGCTCCATAGGAGATGATTATTGGGAGTGGCTGCAGGCGTGGGAGCTGATGTGACTGATGCCAGTGACATATCCCAGTAAGCACTGGGAACTGTTCAGAGACGATGGTGACTGTCCTACAGGGAAAGCACCAGTTCAGAAGGTGGGTAATATTCAGAGTTGTGCTTGGTGAGTCAGATCGGAAAAGCGGTGGAGTTCCCTTGGCGCCTGATGACAGACAAAGATAAATAGCGGGTAGCAGTCTGTTAGACCTTGTGCTCCGGGCCAGCCCTCAGAAAGAGTCCAGAAATGAGCTGGTGGCCTGTGGGGTTTGGCAGAAGGTACAGAGAGCTGTGAGTATTTATGTCTAAAGGGACCTACTGAGGACTTGTCCTCGTCTGCTTGAATTGGACTTAAGGATTTGGATATCTCCCAGTCTGGGTTACAGAGGAGAGGAAAGGAGTCCTGTATCTGTTTTACCTCATAGTCCCTGGAAAATACATGGTTAAGTGAGAACTGTGGCCTTCTGTACAAATCCAACTATTTCAGTGCCCATGTCATCCTTTCTTCTATTGTCAGAATCAATGTGGGATGTGATGATTTAGGAAATGGCAGCAAATACTGTGGTTAAAATGTTTCTAGACTTCAGCATAGGCTCCGCAACAGATCGTAAATGTCATGATCACGTATCAAGTATTCTAAAATAGCAGATTATTTTAAGAAATAATATCAGATCATGTATTTGGAGATCAGTGCTTGCCCAGAAGAAAAAAAACACACTTATGGCTGACCCTCCAAATTCTCATATGTAAATGTCACATGAATAATGTTCTTTGCACGTATAATCTCAAGAATGACTCCTCCGTTGCAATTTGCTGCCACACAGTAACGCCAAAATTTATTGTTTAAACTCGACTATTTTTGCACTGAAGCCGAGTTAGTCCCTAGCTCTGTATCGCCGCGTCTGGCTCCTGACATCGCTGCGCCTTGACATCCCCTGAAACTGGAGATCTCCAGGGACCCTGGGCAATACGCCTTCCCTGGGGGGGTGCAAGGCCAGGGAGGAGGCAGGGCCCGGCACGGTCGTACGGCCCCCCACAAGCTCCATCACCTGGGCGTGGGTGGGCAGGGAAAGCTCACCTCCACCTGCAATAGGTACTGCAACACACTGTCAGCGTTGAGGGCAGCGGGAGTTGGAAAGCAGTCGGCACCAAGCGGGGCGTGAACGTTCATCACCTCGAGGGAATGGAGTATGTAAACCTCGCCTCCTACTCCTCCTTGGAAGTTTGACCTAAATGTTTTAGAAGTGGGGAGCGTGCGGACAGGAAGACGAATGTGTACGGAAAGTCTGCCCAGACTGGTAGCACTGCGCCCATGCTCTGTGTTACCGGCCCGCTCCTTGCGTGGTGGTGTTGCGCCCGTCTGCACCCGCCGTTCCCGTTAGAGGGAATTCTGCAAATCTGGTGAACGTGGCCAACAAAGACAAATTAAGGGAGAGGAGAATTTTGCCCACAGCTATGGAAGAAGAGAGTTACGTCTTGTTGTTTTAGCTCTGTGGGAAGCCGCAGTGGTGCATACGGCATGTTAATGTTAGGGTGTTTTATTGTATCACTCTCTCATGCTGTGTTCATTTGTAGGGACGACATGACTTCCATAATATTTATTTTAGGGTCATTTTATTACTTTAATAATGCAGATTTAGATTGTAATTAAAGCCTGTATGATTTGTTTTAATAGCTTGCAGCTTTGTTCAGCATATGTTTTGATATTATAAAACTGCTTCAATAGACAATGAATTCATTTGTCCCTTTTACTTATTAAAATGCATGTGTACTTCATCAGGTTTATTCTTTGTGAATTTTATGAGTGTGGAATTAAATAATAAAGTCAAATACAGACACATGCCAAATTTGGGACTTGACTGATTATGACTGCCCTTGTGAAAGAAAGAACTGAGAAAACAAGTAATCATAATTGTATTTCATATTAGAATAATAACATTTTGCATATTTAACCACAGCTTAGGAATTATACCACTACTGAGTCATATGGGATTGTTAAAATAGATTGCTGACTAGAATAAATTTATATGGTATTATGGATTTCATCCTTTTATCTTAATAGTCTTATAGATTAAGTTCCTCCTTTTGAAACTGCACCTTTCAATTAAATTTGATTATTCCTTTTTTCATTGGTTTGTAAGTGTCGTTCTTTGTCTTCTGGCATAATCCTTACTGTCCTCTAGCACACTTTATACAAAGGAATGGTTTTGCTTCCCTTTTGTTAATTTCCAGTATTTTCTGACAATGAGCTTATGTTGTCTACATCATCTGCTACAAAGATTATTTTCACTTCCAGTTCCTTTAAACTGTTTCTCTTGTAACAGGACCCAGACCCATGAGGCGTCGAACATTTCTGATGAGGAATCAGGTACCTTCAACATTATGTGACTGCAAAGTGTACTTCTAAGCAGCTGAAACAATATTTGGTGAGGGTTTAATAGACTTTATTGTGACACCTAAATATCATACACCAAGACAAAGCCCCCTTAATCAATTTTGTTTTCCATCTATATATTCCAGGGAAGAGAACTGGAAAAGCATTGAACTAACAGCTTTTTAATTTTCTCTCTCCCTCTCCCTCTCTGTCCCTCTTTCCCATGTTGTGGGGTTTTTCTTTGTTTGTTTTGGTTTTGTTTTGCATTAGAGAAAGAATGAGGAAATCCTGTCTTCTTCCTATTTTGTTTTAGTAGTCATCATTCTAGCACACTTTTTTGTACCCCAACATGAACAGCATCAGTGGTAGCCATCAACTATTTTCTTGCTCTGAAACATCTTATATACCAAAATGTCTCATGAGATAATGAGGTAATTACCATCATCTCCAAAATTGAGAGCGTAGGTATTTGGAAGCGATATCTGCTTATTGGTTGAAAGTCCTAGATCAAATTATCTTGAATTTGGGGATTGGTAAAATCAGAATCCAAGTTTGAGTCTTATACAGTCAGTGCTTTTTATCTGTCACCTATGCTGCCCCATGAATTCCTCTTGTATATTACTAAGAAACTAAAAGACTTTCTATGACCTCTTGTTTTCATGTCATGGCAGACAAATTGGGAAATTTTTAAATACATTTGAACTGGGTAAAAAAAAAAAAGTATGATCAACATACAATTTAAACCTTCAAGTGTTTCAGTGCAGTCTTCTGAGAATAATCAGGTTATCCCCCTACAAACACACACATTTATTCTTCAAGTTATTCTCAAAATGGTCTTAAATGTACTGCCCTTGTTTGCCAACCCATGCATGTGCTGGTGTAACAAGAGGTATCAGCTCTGAAGCACCTTAAAGAAGGTTTAAAGTTAATATGTTTAATACTTTCCTGAGCCAGGGCCTATACTGTTACTGCTCAGAGATATTCAATGCTATTCATCTATATAACTATTTAAATAGCTTAAGAGTTGGAGGGAAAAAATAAGCCCCCCAAATCCAGAGGCTCGTGTGGTATAGCTAATCAAGAAAAAATAGTGAGGAGGTGAAGTGTTTCATGGTTGGTGACCATGAATTTGGAGCCTACCACAGAGGTCTGGCAATAGAAGTCTTTATTGGAAGAACTTCTATGTTCCCTAGGAAGTGTGGGATTCAATACTATCATTGGTATGGTAAAAATTAAATATTCTCCTTCATTTCCTTTTAAGATGGATTAGAAATAGGTTTTGAGGAGTATTTTATGACATGGTTGCCTGTGATGATAAGCAACTGGATTCAGTAACCCCGGAGGCCTTTCCAGTTTCTGTGTTTCTAAGGAGGAAATATGTTGCCAACCATTCTCCTCATCCTGCTCTTCACTAGGTTTGACTTGGGAAAAAAAAGAAGTAAAAAGGGAGCCTGTATTTGTTTTGCCACTGGATTTGTTGAAGTCTGGGAAGACGGTGGGGTAAAATCACTAATAGTCTCAGGTGCTGTCCAGTTTGGAAGGTAAATGGCTACCATTGGGGCATTCTTTTTTGAGGAAAGGCCTTATTTCTAAGGCAGTCTTTTCCAAAATCTGAGTTGGAGCCTGGGCTTCTGGTTTGGACTCATCTCAGATCTAACTGTCTCACTTGTAGCTGTTTCACCATCTAGAGGTCTCATAGTGATATAAAATAAACCCATGGGAGTGGTTTTTAATTTTTTTGTCTTTTT